>NC_056731.1:1884543103-1884648478 GCF_019279795.1 Protopterus annectens | reverse complement strand
CCTCACTGGGCACAAGGTAAAGCAACTAATCCTAAGTATTGAACAGCAGTCACTGCTGGTGCTCACTGGGTACAAGGTAAAGGAACTAATCCTAAGTATTGAACAGCAGTCACTGCTGGCACTCACTGGGCACAAGGTAAAGCAACTAATCCTTAGTATTGAACAGCAGTCACTGCTGGTGCTCACTGGGTACAAGGTAAAGGAACTGATCCTAGTATTGAACAGCAGTCACTGCTTGTGCTCACTGGGTACAAGGTAAAGGAATTAATCCTAAGTATTGAACAGCAGTCACTGCTGGTGCTCACTGGGTACAAGGTAAAGCAACTAATCCCAAGTATTGAACAGCAGTCACTGCTGGCATGAACTGGATACAAGGTAAAGAAACTAATCCTAAGTATTGAACAGCAGTAACTGCTGGCACTCACTAGGCACAAGGTAAAGTAACTAATCCAAGTATTGAACAGCAGTCACTGCTTGCACTCACTGGGCACAAGGTAAAGCAACTAATCCAAGTATTGAAGAGCAGTTGCTGCTGGCTGTCACTGGGCACAAGGTAAAGGAACTAATCCTAAGTATTGAACAGCAGTTGCTGCTGGGGCTCACTGGGTACAAGGTAAAGCAACTAATCCTAAGTATTGAACAGCAGTCACTGCTGGCACTCACTGGGCACAAGGTAAAGCCACTAATCCTAAGTATTGAACAGCAGTCACTGTTGGTGCTCACTGGGTACAAGGTAAAGTAACTAATCCTATGTATTGAACAGCAGTCGCTGCTGGCACTCACTGGGTACAAGGTATAGGAACTAATCCTAAGTATTGAACAGCAGTCGCTGCTGGTGCTCACTGGGTACAAGGTCAAGGAACTAATCCTAAATATTGAACAGCAGTCACTGCTGGTGTTCACTCGGTACATGGTAAAGCAACTAATCCAAGTATTGAACAGCAGTCTCTGCTGGCACTCAATGGGTACAAGGTAAAGCAACTAATCCTAAGTATTGAACAGCAGTCACTGCTGGCACTCACTGGGCATAATGTAAAGCAACTAATCCAAGTATTGAACAGCAGTCACTGCTGGTGCTCACTGGGAACAAGGTAAATGAACTGATCCTAAGTATTGAACAGCAGTCACTGCTGGCACTCACTGGGCACAAGGTAAAGCAACTAATCCAAGTATTGAAGAGCAGTTGCTGCTGGCACTCACTGGGCACAAGGTAAAGCAACTGATCCTAGTATTGAACAGCAGTCACTGCTTGTGCTCACTGGGTACAAGGTAAAGCAACTAATCCCAAGTATTGAACAGCAGTCACTGCTGGTGCTCACTGGGTAAAAGGTAAAGGAACTAATCCTATGTATTGAACAGCAGTCACTGCTGGCACTCACTGGGTACAAGGTAAAGCAACTAATCCAAGTATTGAACAGCAGTCACTGCTGGCACTCACTGGGCACAAGGTAAAGCAACTAATCCAAGTATTGAAGAGCAGTCCCTGCTGGCCATCACTGGGCACAAGGTAAAGCAACTGATCCTAGTATTGAACAGCAGTCACTGTTGGTGCTCACTGGGTACAAGGTAAAGGAATGAATCCTAAGTATTGAACAGCAGTCGCTGCTGGTGATCACTGCGTACAAGGTAAAGGAACTAATCCTCAGTATTGAACATCAGTCATTGCTGGCACTTACTGGGTACAAGGTAAAGCAACTAATCCTAAGTATTGAACAGCAATCGCTGCTGGTGATCACTGGGTACAAGGTAAAGGAACTAGTCCTACGTATTGAACAGCACTCGCTGCTGGCACTCACTGGGTACAATGTAAAGGAAATAATCCTAAGTATTGAACAGCAGTCACTGCTGGCGCTCACTGGGTACAAGGAAAATTAACTAATCCAAGTATTGAACAGCAGTCGCTGCGGGCACTCACTGGGCACAGGGTAAAGGCATTTACTGGGCACAAGGTAAAGGAACTAATCCTAAGTATTGAACAGCAATCATTGCTGGTGCTCACTGGGTGCAAAGTAAAGGAACTAATCCTAAGTACTGAACAGCAGTCGCTGCTGGAACTCACTGGGTACAAGGTAAAGGAACTAATCCTATGTATTGAACAGCAGTCACTGCTGGCTCTCACTGGGTACAAGGTAAAGCAGCTAATCCTAAGTATTGAACAGCAGTCACTGCTGGTTCTCACTGGGTACAAGGAAAATTAACTAATCCAAGTATTGAACAGCAGTCGCTGCTGGCACTCACTGGGCACAGGGTAAAGGCATTTACTGGGCACAAGGTAAAGGAACTAATCCTAAGTATTGAACAGCAGTCACTGCTGGAACTCACTGGGTATAAGGTAAAGGAACTAATCCTAAGTATTGAACAGCAGTCACTGCTGGCACTCACTGGGTACAAGATAAAGCAACTAATCCAACAATAGAACAGCAGTCACTGCTGGCACTCACTGGGTACAAGGTAAAGGAACTAATCCTAAGTATTGAACAGCAGTCACTGCTGGCACTCATTGGGCACAAGGTAAAGCATCTAATCCTAAGTATTGAACAGCAGTCACTGCTGGCACTCACTGGGCACAAGGTAAAGGAACTAATCAATGAACATCTGACACTGCTGACACTCAGTGGGTACAATATAAAAGATCTAATCCTAAGTATTGAACAGCAGTCACTGCTGGCACTCACTGGGCACAAGGTAAAGCAACTAATCCAAGTATTGAAGAGCAGTCGCTGCTGGAACTCACCGGGCACAAGGTAAAGCAACTGATCCTAGTATTGAACAGCAGTCGCTGCTGGTGCTCACTGGGTATAAGGTAAAGGAAATAATCATAAGTATTGAACAGCAGACACTGCTAGCACTCACTGGGTACAAAGTAAAGGAACTAATCCTAAGTATTGAACAGCAGTCACTTCTGGCACTCACTGGGCACAAGGTAAAGCAACTAATTCAAGTATTGAAGAGCAGTCGCTGCTGGTGCTCACTACAAGGTAAAGGAACTAATCCTAAGTATTGAACAGCAGTCGCTGCTAGTGCTCACTGGGTACAAGGTAAAGTAACTAATCCTAAGTATTGAACATCAGTCACTGCTGGCATTCACTGGGTACAAGGTAAATTAACTAATAGTAAGTATTGAACAGCAGTCACTGCTGGTGCTCACTGGTTACAAGGTAAAGGAACTAATCCCAAGTATTGAACAGCAATCACTGCTGGCACTCACTGGGCACAAGGTAAAACAACTAATCCTAAGTATTGAACAGCAGTCACTGCTGGTGCTCACTGGGCACAAGGTAAAGGAACTAATCCTAAGTATTGAACAGCAGTCACTGCTGGTGCTCACTCTGCACAAGGTAAAGCAACTAATCCTTAGTATTGAACAGCAGTCACTGCTGGCACTCTCTGGGCATAAGTTAAAGCAACTGATCCTAGTATTGAACAGCAGTCGCTGATGGTGCTCACTGGGTACAAGGTAAAGGAACTAATCATTGAACAGCAGACACTGCTGGCACTCAGTGGGTACAATATAAAGGAACTAATCCTAAGTATTGAACAGCAGTTGCTGCTGGTGCTCACTGGGTACAAGGTAAAGGAACTAATCCTAAGTATTGAACAGCAGTCACTGCTGGCACTCACTGGGTACAAGGTAAAGTAACTAATCCAAGTATTGAACAGCAGTCGCTGCTGACACTCACTGGGTACAAGGGAAAGGAAATAATCCTAAGTATTGAACAGCAGTTGCTGCTGGCTCTCACTCAGTACAAGGTAAAGCAACTAATCCAAGTATTGAACAGCAGTCACTGCAGGCACTCACTGGGTGCAAGGTAAAGTCACTCACTGGGCACAAGGTAAAGAAACTAATCCTAAGTATTGAACAGCAGTTGCTGCTGGTGCTCACTGGGTACAAGGTAAAGGAACTAATCCTAAGTATTGAACAGCAGTCACTGCTGGTGCTCACTCTGCACAAGGTAAAGCAACTAATCCTAAGTATTGAACAGCAGTCACTGCTGGCACTCACTGGGCACAAGGTAAAGCAACTAATCCAAGTATTGAAGAGCAGTCGCTGCTGGCACTCACTGGGCACAAGTTAAAGCAACTGATCCTAGTATTGAACAGCAGTCACTGATGGTGCTCACTGGGTACAAGGTAAAGGAACTAATCATTGAACAGCAGACACTGCTGGCACTCAGTGGGTACAATATAAAGGAACTAATCCTAAGTATTGAACAGCAGTCACTGCTGGCACTCACTGGGTACAAGGTAAAGGAACTAAACCTAAGTATTGAACAGCAGTCACTGCTGGCACTCACTGGGCACAAGGTAAAGCAACTAATTCAAGTATTGAACAGCAGTCACTGCTGGTGCTCACTGGGTACAAGGTAAAGGAACTAATCCTAAGTATTGAACAGTAATCACTGCTGGCACTAACTGGGCACAAGGTAAAGCAACTAATCCTAAGTATTGAACAGCAGTCACTGCTGTTGCTCACATGGTACAAGGTAAAGGAACTAATCCTAAGTATTGAACAGCAGTCACTGCTGGCACTCACTGGGCACAAGGTAAAGCAACTAATCCAAGTAATGAAGAGCAGTCACTGCTGGAACTCACCGGGCACAAGGTAAAGCAACTAATCCTAGTATTGAACAGCAGTTGCTGCTTGTGCTCACTGGGTATAAGGTAAAGGAAATAATCATAAGTATTGAACAGCAGACACTGCTGGCACTCATTGGGTACAAGGTAAAGGAACTAATCCTAAGTATTGAACAGCAGTCACTTCTGGCACTCACTGGGCACAAGGTAAAGGAACTATTCCTAAGTATTGAACAGCAGTCGCTGCTGGATCTCACTGGGACCAAGTATAGGAACCAATCCTAAGTATTGAACAGCAGTCGCTGCTGGTGCTCACTGGGTACAAGGTAAAGGAACTAATCCAAGTATTGAAGAGCAGTCGCTGCTGGAACTCACTGGGTACAAGGTAAAGTAACTAATCGAAGTATTGAACAGCAGTCACTGCTGGCACTCACTGGGTACAAGGTAAAGCAACTAATTCTAAGTATAGAACAGCAGTCACTGCTGGCACTCACTGGGCACAAGGTAAAGCAACTAATTCAAGTGTTGAACAGCAGTCACTGCTGGTGCTCACTACAAGGTAAAGGAACTAATCCTAAGTATTGAACAGCAGTCGCTGCTGGTGCTCACTGGGTACAAGGTAAAGTAACTAATCCTAAGTATTGAACATCAGTCACTGCTGGCATTCACTGGGTACAAGGTAAAGGAACTAATAGTAAGTATTGAACAGCAGTCACTGCTGGTGCTCACTGGGTACAAGGTAAAGGAACTAATCCTAAGTATTGAACAGCAGTCACTGCTGGCACTCACTGGATACAAGGTAAAGCAACTAATCCTAAGTATAGAACAACAGTCACTGCTGGCACTCACTGGATACAAGGTAAAGCAACTAATCCTAAGTATAGAACAACAGTCACTGCTGGCACTCACTGGGTACAAGGTAAAGAAACTAATCCAAGTATTGAACAGCAGTCACTGCTGGTGCTTACTGGTTACAAGGTAAAGGAACTAATCCTAAGTATTGAACAGCAATCACTGCTGGCACTCCCTGGGCACAAGGTAAAGCAACTAAACCTAAGTATTGAACAGCAGTCGCTGCTGGTGCTCACTGGGTACAAGGGAAAGGAACTAATCCTAAGTATTGAACAGCAGTCCCTGCTGGCACTCACTGGGCACAAGTTTAAGCAACTAATCCTAAGTATTGAACAGCAGTCACTGCTGGCATTCACTGGGCCCATGGTAAAGCAACTAATCCTAAGTATTGAACAACAGTCGTTGCTTGCGCTCACTGGGTACAACGTAAAGGAACTTATCCTAGTTACTGAACAGAAATCGCTGCTGGTGCTTACTGGGTATAAGGTAAAGTAACTAATCCTAAGTATTGAACATCAGTCACTGCTGGCACTCACTGGGTACATGGTAAAGGAACTAATCCAAGTATTGAACAGCAGTCACTGCTGGTGCTCACTGGGTACAAGGTAAAGGAACTAATAGTAAGTATTGAACAGCAGTCACTGTTGGCACTCACTTGGTACAAGGTAAAGGAAATAATCCTAAGTATTGAACAGCAGTCACTGCTGTCACTCACTGGGTACAAGGTAAAGCAATTAATCCTAAGTATTGAACAGCAGTTGCTGCTGGTGCTTACTGGGTACAAGGTAAAGTAACTAATCCTAAGTATTGAACATCAGTCACTGCTGGCGCTCACTGGGTACAAGGTTAAGGAACTAATAGTAAGTATTGAACAGCAGTCGCTGCTGGTGCTCACTGGGCACAAGGTAAAGCAACTGATCCTAGTATTGAACAGCAGTCACTGCTGGTGCTCACTGGGTACAAGGTAAAGGAACTAATCCTAAGTATTGAACAGCAGTCACTGCTGGTGCTCACTGGGTGCAAGGTAAAGGAGCTAATCCTATGTATTGAATAGCAGTTTCTGCTGGAACTCACTGGGTACAAGGTAAAGGAAATAATCCTAAGTATTGAACAGCAGTCGCTGCTGCACTCACTGGGTACAAGGTAAAGCAACTAATCCAAGTATTGAACAGCAGTCGCTGCTGGAACTCACTGGGCACAAGGTAAAGGCACTCACTGGGCACAAGGTAAAGGAACCAGTCTTAAGTATTGAACAGCAGTCGCTGCTGGTCCTCACTGGGTACAAGGTAAAGCAACTAATCCTAAGTATTGAACAGCAGTCACTGCTGTCACTCACTGGATCCAAGGTAAAGGAACTAATCCTAAGTATTGAACAGCAGTCACTGCTGGCACTCACTGGGCACAAGGTAAAGCAACTAATCCAAGTATTGAACAGCAGTCACTGCTGGTGCTCACTGGGTACAAGGTAAAGGAACTAATCCTAAGTATTGAACAGCAGTCACTGCTGGCACTCACTGGATACAAGGTAAAGGAACTAATCCTACGTATTGAACAGCAGTCACTGCTGGCACTCACTGGATACAAGGTAAAGGAACTAATCCTACGTATTGAACAGCAGTCACTGCTGGCACTCACTGGGCACAAGGTAAAGCAACTAATCCAAGTATTGAACAGCAGTCACTGCTGGTGCTCACTGGGTACAAGGTAAATGAACTGATCCTAAGTATTGAACAGCAGTCACTGCTGGCACTCACTGGGCACAAGGTAAAGCAACTAATCCTTAGTATTGAACAGCAGTCACTGCTGGTGCTCACTGGGTGCAAGTTAAAGCATCTAATCTTATGTATTGAGCAGCAGTCACTGCTGGCACTCACTGGGCACAAGGTAAAGCAACTAATCCAAGTATTGAAGAGCAGTTGCTGCTGGCACTCACTGGGCACAAGGTAAAGCAACTGATCCTAGTATTGAACAGCAGTCACTGCTTGTGCTCACTGGGTACAAGGTAAAGCAACTAATCCCAAGTATTGAGCAGCAGTCACTGCTGGCACTCACTGCACACAAGGTAAAGGCACTCACTGGACACAAGGTAAAGGAACTAATCCTAAGTATTGAACAGCAGTCACTGCTTGTGCTCACTGGGTACAAGGTAAAGCAACTAATCCTAAGTATTGAACAGCAGTCACTGCTGACAAGCACTGGATACAAGGTAAAGGAACTAATCCTAAGTATTGAACAGCAGTAACTGCTGGCACTCACTAGGCACAAGGTAAAGCAACTAATCCAAGTATTGAACAGCAGTCACTGCTGGTGCTCACTGGGTACAAGGTAAAGGAACTAATCCTAAGTATTGAACAGTAGTCACTGCTGGCACTCACTGGGCACAAGGTAAAGCAACTAATCCTAAGTATTGAACAGCAGTCACTGCTGGTGCTCACTGGGTACAAGGTAAAGCAACTAATCCTAAGTATTGAACAGCAGTCACTGCTGGCACTCACTGGGCACAAGGTAAAGCCACTAATCCTAAGTATTGAACAGCAGTCAATGTTGGTGCTCACTGGGTACAAGGTAAAGTAACTAATCCTATGTATTGAACAGCAGTCGCTGCTGGCACTCACTGGGTACAAGGTAAAGGAACTAATCCTAAGTATTGAACAGCAGTCGCTGCTGGTGCTCACTGGGTACAAGGTAAAGGAACAAATCCTAAGTATTGAACAGCAGTCACTGCTGGTGTTCACTCGGTACATGGTAAAGCAACTAATACAAGTATTGAACAGCAGTCACTGCTGGCACTCACTGGGCACAAGGTAAAGCAACTAATCCTTAGTATTGAACAGCAGTCACTGCTGGTGCTCACTGGGTGCAAGTTAAAGCATCTAATCTTATGTATTGAGCAGCAGTCACTGCTGGCACTCACTGGGCACAAGGTAAAGCAACTGATCCTAGTATTGAACAGCAGTCACTGCTGTGCTCACTGGGCAAAAGGTAAAGGAACTAATCCTATGTATTGAACAGCAGTCACTGCTGGCACTCACTGGGTACAAGGTAAAGCAACTAATCCAAGTATTGAACAGCAGTCACTACTGGCACTCACTGGGCACAGGATAAAGCAACTGATCCTAGAATTGAACCGCAGTCACTGTTGGTGCTCACTGGGTACAAGGTAAAGGAACTAATCCTAAGTATTTGTACAGCAGTCACTGCTGGTGCTCACTGGGTACAAGGTAAAGGAACTATTCCTAAGTATTGAACAGCAGTCGCTGCTGGTGATCACTGGGTACAAGGTAAAGGAACTAATCCAAGTATTGAACAGCAGTCGCTGCTGGTTCTCACTGGGTACAAGGTAAAGGAACTAGTCGTACGTATTGAACAGCACTCGCTGCTGGCACTCACCGGGTACAATGTAAAGGAAATAATCCTAAGGATTGAACAGCAGTCACTGCTGGCGCTCACTGTGTACAAGGAAAAGCAACTAATCCAAGTATTGAACAGCAGTCACTGCTGGCACTCACTGGGCACAAGGTAAAGGCATTTACTGGGCACAAGGTAAAGGAACTAATCCTAAGTATTGAACAGCAGTCACTGCTGGTGCTCACTGGGTGCAAAGTAAAGGAACTAATCCTAAGTATTGAACAGCAGTCACTGCTGGTGCTGACTCTGCACAAGGTAAAGGAACTAATCCTAAGTACTGAACAGCAGTCACTGCTGGCACTCACTGGGTACAAGGTAAAGCAACTAATCCAGCTATTGAACAGCAGTCACTGCTGGCAATCGCTGGGTACAAGGTAAAGCAACTAATCCTAAGTATTGAACAGCAATCACTGCTGGTGCTCACTGGGTGCAAGGTAAAGGAGCTAATCCTAAATATTGAACAGCAGTCACTGCTGGCACTCACTGGGCACAAGGTAAAGCAACTAATCCAAGTATTGAAGAGCAGTCACTGCTGGCACTCACTGGGCACAAGGTAAAGCAACTGATCCTAGTATTGAACAGCAGTTGCTGCTGGTGCTCACTGGGTACAGGGTAAAGGAACTAATCCTAAGTATTGAACAGCAATCACTGCTGGCACTCACTGGGCACAAGGTAAAACAACTAATCCTAAGTATTGAACAGCAGTCGCTGCTGGTGCTCACTGGGTACAAGGTAAAGGAACCAATCCTAGGTATTGAACAGCAGTCCCTGCTGGCACTCACTGGGCACAAGTTTAAGCAACTAATCCTAAGTATTGAACAGCAGTTGCTGCTGATGCTCACTGGGTACAAGATAAAGGAACTAATCCTAAGTATTGAACAGCAGTCACTGCTGGCACTCACTGGGACCATGGTAAAGCAACTAATCCTAAGTATTGAACAACAGTCATTGCTTGCGCTCACTGGGTACAACTTAAAGGAACTAATCCTAGTTATTGAACAGAAATCGCTGCTGGTGCTTACTGGGTATAAGGTAAAGTAACTAATCCTAAGTATTGAACATCAGTCACTGCTGGCACTCACTGGGTACAAGGTAAAGGAACTAATCTTAAGTATTGAACAGCAGTCAGTGCTGTCACTCACTGGGTACAAGGTAAAGCAATTAATCCTAAGTATTGAACAGCAGTTGCTGCTGGTGCTTACTGGGTACAAGGTAAAGTAACTAATCCTAAATATTGAACATTAGTCACTTCTGGCACTCACTGGGTACAAGGTTAAGGAACTAATAGTAAGTATTGAACAGCAGTCGCTGCTGGTGTTCACTGGGCACAAGGTAAAGCAACTGATCCTAGTATTGAACAGGAGTCACTGCTGGTGCTCACTGTGTACAAGGTAAAGGAAATAATCCTAAGTTTTGAACAGCAGTCGCTGCTGGCACTCACTGGGTACAAGGTAAAGCAACTAATCCAAGTACTGAACAGCAGTCGCTGCTGGCACTCACTGGGCACAAGGTAAAGGCACTCACTGGGCAGAAGGTAAAGGAACAAATCCTAAGTATTGAACAGCAGTCGCTGCTGGTCCTCACTGGGTACAAGGTAAAGCAACTAATCCTAAGTACTGAACAGCAGTCGCTGCTGGTACTCACTGGGCACAAAGTAAAGCAACTAATCCTATGTATTGAACAGCAGTCACTGCTGGCACTCACTGGGCACAAGGTAAAGCAACTAATCCAAGTATTGAACAGCAGTCACTGCTGGCACTCACTGGGCACAAGGTAAAGGCACTCACTGGGCAGAAGGTAAAGGAACAAATCCTAAGTATTGAACAGCAGTCGCTGCTGGTCCTCACTGGGTACAAGGTAAAGCAACTAATCCTAAGTACTGAACAGCAGTCGCTGCTGGCACTCACTGGGCACAAAGTAAAGCAACTAATCCTATGTATTGAACAGCAGTCACTGCTGGCACTCACTGGATACAAGGTAAAGGAATTAATCCTAAGTATTGAACAGCAGTAACTGCTGGCACTCACTAGGCACAAGGTAAAGCAACTAATCCAAGTATTGAACAGCAATCGCTGCTGGTGCTCACTGGGTAGAAGGTAAAGGAACTAATCCTAAGTATTGAACATCAGTCACTGCTGGTGCTCACTGGGCACAAGGTAAAGGAACTAATCCTAAGTATTGAACAGCAGTCACTGCTGGTGCTCACTGGGTACAAGGTAAAGCAACTAATCCTAAGTATTGAACAGCAGTCACTGCTGGCACTCACTGGGCACAAGGTAAAGCCACTAATCCTAAGTATTGAACAGCAGTCAATGTTGGTGCTCACTGGGTACAAGGTAAAGTAACTAATCCTATGTATTGAACAGCAGTCACTGCTGGCAGTCACTGGGTACAAGGTAAAGGAACTAATCCTAAGTATTGAATAGCAGTCACTGCTGGTGCTCACTGGGTACAAGGTAAAGGAACAAATCCTAAGTATTGAACAGCAGTCAGTGCTGGTGCTCACTGGGTACAAGGTAAAGGAACTAATCCTAAGTATTGAACAGCAGTCACTGCTGGTGCTCACTGGGTACAAGGTAAAGGAACTAATCCTAAGTATTGAACAGCAGTCACTGCTGGTGATCACTGGGTACAAGGTAAAGGAAATAATCCAAGTAATGAACAGCAGTCACTGCTGGCACTCACTGGGCACAAGGTAAAGGCATTTACTGGGCACAAGGTAAAGGAACAAATCCTAAGTATTGAACAGTAGTCACTGCTGGTGCTCACTGGGCACAAGGTAAAGCAACTAATCCTAAGTATTGAACAGCCGTCACTGCTGGTGCTCACTGGGTACAATGTAAAGGAACTAATCCTAAGTATTGAACAGCAGTCACTGCTGGCACTCACTGGGCACAAGGTAAAGCAACTAATCCAAGTATTGAACAGCAGTCACTGCTGGTGCTCACTGGGTACAAGGTAAAGGAACTAATCCTAAGTATTGAACAGCAGTCACTGCTGGCACTCACTGGGCACAAGGTAAAGGAACTAATCCTAAGTATTGAACAGCAGTCACTGCTGGTGCTCACTGGGTACAAGGTAAAGGAACTAATCCTTAGTATTGAACAGTAGTCACTGCTGGCACTCACTGGGTACAAGGTAAAGGAACTAATCCAAGTATTGAACAGCAGTCACTGCTGGTGCTCACTGGGTACAAGGTAAAGGAATTTATCCTAAGTTTTGAACAGCAGTCACTTTTGGTGCTCACTGGGTACAAGGTAAAGCAACTAATCCCAAGTATTGAACAGCAGTCACGGCTGGCACTCACTGGGCAAAAGGTAAAGGAACTAATCCAAGTATTGAACAGCAGTCACTGCTGGCACTCACTGGGTACAAGGTAAAGCAACTAATCCAAGTATTGAACAGCAGTCCCTGCTGGCACTCACTGGGCACAAGATAAAGCAACTATTCCAAGTATTGAACAGCAGTCCCTGCTGGCACTCACTGGGCACAAGATAAAGCAACTGATCCTAGTATTGAACAGCAGTCGCTGCTTGTGCTCACTGGGTACAAGGTAAAGGAATTTATCCTAAGTTTTGAACAGCAGTCACTGTTGGTGCTCACTGGGTACAAGGTAAAGGAACTAATCCTAAGTATTGAACAGCAGTCGCTGCTGGCATTCACTGGGCCCATGGTAAAGCAACTAATCCTAAGTATTGAACAACTGTCGTTGCTGGTGATCACTGGGTACAAGGCAAAGGAACTAATCCTAAGTATTGAACAGCAGTCGCTGCTGGTGCTCAGTGGTACAAGGTAAAGGAACTAATCCTATGTATTGAACAGCAGTCGCTGCTGGCACTCACTGGGTACAAGGTAAAGTAAATAATCCTAAGTATTGGACAGCAGTCGCTGCTGGCACTCATTGGGTACACGGTAAAGCAACTAATCCAAGTATTGAACTGCAGTTGCTGCTGTCACTCACTGGGCACAAGTTAAAGCAACTAATCCTATGTATTGAACAGCAGTCACTGCTGACACTCACTGGGTACAAGGTAAAGGAAATAATCCTAAGTATTGAACAGCAGTCACTGCTGGTGCTCACTGGGTACAAGGTAAAGCAACTAATCCAAGTATTGAACAGCAGACACTGCTGGTGCTTACTGGGTACAAGGTAAAGGAACTAATCCTAAGTATTGAACAGCAGTCGCTGCTGGCACTCACTGGGTACAAGGTAAAGGAACTAATCCTAAGTATTGAACAGCAGTCACTGCTGGCACTCACTGGGTACAAGGTAAAGGAAATAATCCTAAGTATTGAACAGCAGTCGCTGCTGGCACTCACTGGGTACTAGGTAAAGGCACTCACTGGGCACAAGGTAAAGCAACTAATCCAAGTATTGAACAGCAGTCGCTGGTGGCACTCACTGGGTACTAGGTAAAGGCACTCACTGGGCACAAGGTAAAGAAACTAATCCAAGTATTGAACAGCAGTCACTGCTGGTGCTCACTGAGTACAAGGTAAAGGAACTAATCCTAAGTATCGAGGATTAAAACTCTAAGCTGTTGATGAGCTGCTTCCTGTTATCAGTGGCACAGGGTTTGATTCCTTCTATCTCCATTTGCCTCCTGTGTGACTGAGCAAGTCACGTAACTAGATAGTGCTCCTGTGTTGCATCAAAAGGACATTTGTGTCCAGTGTTATTACCTGATTGACAGCTGTGCAAAAATAAATTAATAAACAGGTTGTTATATGTTCTCCTTTTTTTCAATTCATCAAATGTGTATAAATACCCGTCAGTTTACCGATAAAGGCATAATGAAAAAATATATTGATCTGGATACTCATACTTTTTTACATTTTTCATTGGTTCAGTTTTGTTGGCCAAGAAAGGTTAATACAATATAATTAGAAATGATGTATGTGTTTGTAGTGATAACAGTGATCATTTTTTACGAGAACTTCATCTCAATGGCGGAGCGCAAATGTATATTAAGGGCCTAACATAAACAAAATATTTTTCTTACAAATGTTATTTTGAAATTTCATTCAGATATTTATTTACCTTCATTTTCCACTGTCCAAGTTGTAGTACCATCCTTGCTTTTTGTATTGTTTAAGAAACTAATGATTTCCCTTAACAAAATAGTTTTGAAAAAAAATCAGAAATTTGACGTATTGCTTTATATTCTGCATTTAGACATTTACTTTGCAAATTCCAGAACAGACACACATATTAGATGTCTTTAACATGGCCAGTACACTTTACTAAAGCTCTAGATTTAAATTAATATTCCTCTTTTAGAACCATTTGTGTAATTTATTGATAAAGACTGCTTAATCATAGTTCAGTGAATCATTAACTTGAATAAATATTTGTTCATACTTCATTCAATGTGCTGTTTTATGTTTTGACATCACAGAAAGCCTAATCATTTTTTTCTGTGCAAAATGTAACAACATCAAGAATAGTTGTCATAAGCTAAGGAGAAAGACATAACCTATCCCTACCCAAGGAAGATGAATAGGAAGAAACACTCAAATGTTTAAGTGGGTTCACAGCAGACATACATAAATATCCACAAGAGGGTTTGCTGTAGCAAAGGCTATCCTGGCTCATCAAAGTGGCCTTTTAACAGCCCCTTGTTCTTGAGAATATTATTTTGACAAACAACAGGCCTTGTATTGTGTTTAGTAAATGCCAACATGACTGTCAGATGTACAAATGGAGGAGTTTGCAAAATGTTTTATACACTGCCTGATCTGTTTACCTATCCACCAAGGCGTTAAAGATGGATCACTGCTTTAGACTACATGTTCAAACCACGGGTTACACACATTTACATAAAAGTAAACTGTTCTTTCTGCTACATTAATAATCTCACGAATATTTCAAGTGTTCAGTTTAAATTTGAATCTCACTTTGGTCTTTGTCATTCACTGATGAAGTTCAGCACTCATGTTGACACATTATGTCACTACAAGTGTTAAATACTTGGACTCTGAATACAAATCATTTTTTAACTTGCATTCTGAATTCCCTCTATGAATGCATGATTATACTTTATACATGTCCTTCTGCTATCCTTTGTGTCACTCAAGAAACCTATCTGCCATTCATAGCCTGCCAGGCCCACCTGACAGCTATGAAAAACACCTTCCAATTGTATCCCACCAAATCCAGCATGCCAGGCCAAAAAAAAAAAAAACTCACCTGCCATTAACTTTGTGTCAACCACGGCACTCATCTCATGTTTTTAATCTGATAGCCATTGTAGAAAATCAGAAGATTCACCTGCTGTTACATCCCCAGACCCTCTATGCCAGCCAGGAAGTTCACCCGCCATTTATAACCATTTAGGTTTCCTGCTATTCAGGACTCACCTGCTATGTACAGCCCACCATTCTCACTGCAAGCTATGAATGTGATCTGTATTTTACAGATGAAAACTGGGAGATATTATACAATGTATGTATTAGTGATCTACTTAATGTTTCTACATCTCCTGTATATTCCCTGTACACCATCTAAAATAATGCTTTCACAATTTATTATTCAATAAAATTGTAATCTGCACACTGTTTTCATTTGTTAACTTTGCTCTTCTTGTGATCTAGGTTATGTCTCCCCATTCATTAAAATACTTTTTCCTGGATCTATTGATACGTTCATAAATACATAGGTCTTTACTAGTCTAAAAACTACAAAGGCCTTTATAAGCCTAGTTAAGCAGCCCAAACTTCTGACATGTTCTGGTACCCTTGATAAGTGTAAGCAGGGGCTTGGGAGGTGAAACATTTACAGTCAGGGTCCTGGGAGATGAACCATTTATAGGCTGCCTGTGTCCATTAGAGACAGAGGTGCCAAACCAGGGATGAATTTCCTGTTCCTCATCCAATTGCTCAAGTTACACTTCAACTGGGTTAGAGAAGAACTCTGCTTCACATGGATGGGGAGCCTGTTCCAGAGAAGAGGAATCTATGGAATACATACCTAGCTCTCCTGCAGGTCCTATCTGTATCACAGGGAAGGTTTAAGTCTTTGGAATGGGTAATTCTGGTGCTGTTTGTTTTGTGAATATGGAGGAGGTCCATCAGAGTGGAGTCTGACAATGCCTTGCATACTAGGCATAGATCTTCCCTCAACAGCCTGTAGGAGTCCGAATACAGGGATAGGGCCCTTAGGTGGTCTGCATAGGACATTTTACTTACACCCTGTATTCTTTTAATGAGGAAACTGTGTGGGTGTTCCAATTGTTGGATATGCCTGGTTAGGTAAATACAAAGATGGCATTGTACTCAGTGATAGGTCTGATGAATGGTGAATACAGTTGAACAATGACCTCCTTGGACCTAGATGTCATACTTTTGTTAATAAGTTGCACAACATAGAATGGTTTCCTCACTACTGTTGACACATGATGGTCAAAGGATAGATCACTGTCTATGTGTGTTTCCAAGTCCCTGACTGCTGACTCAACCCTTAGGGGTTTGTTGTCAATATGATAGTTACTAGTGATGGATGACTTCCCAAAGGATATTATTATGCATTTCTTGACTTTAGGTTTCGTCCATAGCTCTTGCAATAGTTGTTTGCCTGTGTCAGCCCTTCCTGGAGAACATTTGTGTCAGTGAGCGATTCAATGACAGAGCCTAATTTACAATAATCTGCAAATTTAGTCAGCCAAAGGCCATTGACATTGGCCTTGACTTCAGAGAAGTAAATGCCAAAAAGAAGAGGTCCTAGGACTGATCCCTGAGGGACTCTACTTGTGACTGGCCTCTTTATAGAGGTAGACTCCTCAATTATAACTTCCTGGGTCCTGTCTGTGAGCCAACTGGCTATTCACTGGGTTACATAAGGGTCAGTACCTAACCTTGTATGTTTGTCAGTACCAGAATGGGGGACTGTGTCAAATTCCTTGGCCAGGTCAATGTAGGCAGTGTGAACCATTTTGCCCTCATCCATTGTTTTGATGACCTTCTCAAAGAAGTCCACCAGGTTCAGTAGGCATGACATGCCCTTGATGAAACCATGCTAGGTTGGGTCCAGTGTCTGGAGGTTTCCAGTGTCAATATTGATCATATCCATGATAATTATTTTATGGCTTTGCATATGAGACTAGTAAGACTTATGGGGCTGTGGTTTTCAGGGTCTGTAGTTGGCTCACCCTTATGCAGATGGATGACTGTTGCTGTTCTCCATTTATGAGTGAGGTATGAAGCCTGTTTAGAAATTATAGTTAAATAGCAATTCCAGAGGGCCTGATACATCATGTTACATGCTATTAAGAAGGCATCCTGGGATATTGTCTGGGCCCACTGATACAGTATTATTGGCCTTAGAGAGAACATTGAGGACCTGTTCCCTAGTTATAGCAGAGGCAATTATATTTGATATTTCCTGAGGGAAGGTTGATGGGGAGAGGGAGGTAAAGTTGGAGCTGAATTTTTCAGCCAATAGGTTTGCTATATCTTCTGGCACAGTATATGTGGCTCCATTTACAATGAGCTCTGCACACAACTGTGTATTGCATTTGTGGTTGAGGACATAGCTAAAGAATGCCTTGTGGTTGTCCTTGTCTGGGAGGCCAAATTTACTTCAGATTTGGTTTTGGTAGACTTTATTCATCCTCTGAGATGTTTGTTTAGTTTGATGAGAGTGTTTTTATTCTGCTGGGTGCTGCACCTCCTAATTTTTGCCAAGACTTTCTTTCTTCTATTATACAGCCCATTTATTTCACCAGGGTGGCTTTTTTTTAGTTAGTTCTGTATTTCTTCCTGGTGGATACAGCTGCCTTTATGCAGTTAGTAATATACTTGTTTAAGGTTTCTGTAAATTGTTCTGCATAGGCATCAGTGTTCTCAGGGTTTATGGGGGCTTGAAATTTTGCCAGGTTATTACTTAATATTGGGAAGTTAGCAATAGAGTAGTTCCTGACTATTCCCTGGTTAGCTGGTGTTCCAGGTTTTATTTTTACTTCAAAGGAGACCATTTTGTTGTCTGACCTTACCAGAGATATTATGCTAGGGGTTGTGCAGTACTCTCCCATATTAGTGAGGAACAGATTCATTATGGTTTGTCCCTTGTCAGTAGAGTGACAATCTGGTCCAGAAAGTTTGTGTTTAAAAAATCCAGGAATCTCTGTGCCTCTACATTTGGTGTCATATATGATTCCCAGTTAATAGTGGGGTAATTAAAATCAGCCATGAATATGGTATTGAGTTGGATGGTGAGTGTTTCCAATAAGCTTATATACATAAGCAGCAAACAAATAAATCCAAACCAGCCCAGAAGTTGAAAATGTTGAAACACAGGTGCCCCGTAGGAAGGTAGCTGGAATAAAGAAGCTGAACCACAACAAAGTAAAATCTTCTTTTTTTAATACAAAATGGTGAGCGCTTCCACAATGGTAACCATTGCTTCATCAGACAAGTCATTTAAACAGCAACAGCACTTAAATACTTTAATTCATTACTAAAACAACCAATCCTACCACTCAAAGTTAATTCAGCACTCAGCAATCAATTAATTACTATGGTTACGTTTTGCCCTTAGTTAATTGCTGAAGTAAAAAAAACTCTGTTTAACAATCACATGCTCAAAATGTAAAGACAAGAACATGTGGATAAATATAAATAAAATGCATAAAAAGTCAACGAATAAATATATATACTCATGTTCCCCATTTAGTAACTACTTATGTGCATAGGTATAAGCATAAAAATATATAAAAATATAAGCAGTACACATAAGTAGTTATTAAATGGGGAACATGAGTATATGTATTTATTCATTGACTTGGCACTGGGAACTAATGTTGGGTGGCACAGTGCCAAGGCACGTCTATGGACTAGGCTTGTAAAGGGTCCAGGGCCATTAGCCTATTACACACCTATGAACCTATGAGTAGAATGCTGGATTCTGTTGTGGCTTGCCTTTTGGGCTTAGAAGTAGAGGCTCCATAAGACATTGTTGTATGTATTGATGTGGGTGCTGTTTTGAAAGAGTGCATTTGAGGGTTACTGAAGGTGTTTGAAATGTGTACTTCTGTGATGCCCCTGCACTGGCCCAGAAATCAAGGAGCCTCAAGCCTCACCACTAGCACCAGTGAGGGACATACACATTGGGAGGATGACAAGTACACACACAGTAAAGTACAATTTCCCTTAAGAGCACACAGAGATCACAGTCAGTCTGGGGCTGGTTTCTCCCTCTTTCTCCAGATCCCCAATAAAACTCTCCACTGGCACAGCTATACGGTCGAGATCTCAGCTGAGTGGCCAACCAATGCTTTGTGTCCCCTGCCCAAGTAGCTGACATACACACACTTTGAGATTTGATTTATACACAAACACAAACACACACCTGGGAAAGGCTGGCACAGGTTTACTAGCTATACCCCTTTCTGTCCAGACTATAAGGTAGCACCAGCTGCCCCCAGCCACTAATTAACTACTTTTAAGGCCCTTGCCAAAGGGTTCCCAATCTTACTGTGTAATGTTACTATTAATCCAAATGGTAGTCTGACCAAGAGCAAGGCTATTTAGTGGTGGCCTGTACAGTGTCACCAAATACATATGCAAGTACTTTAAGAGCTTAAATATCTCTAAACAAACCAGCAACAATTAAAAGGTTTACATATATTTCATAATAAATAATACAAGAACAAGAAAATACTCAATCAACAAATTAACTACAGAGTTCAGAATCACAGGAAATATTTTAAAACAACATTGCAGGACAGTCTCAAATAAATACAGAAAACATCTAAACTAATATTTATTATATTCCTATCTATATCTAAAATAAATTACTGTATCCTAAATAACCTACTTACAGAGCAAGGCAAATGTAGTGCTGATGATGAGTCGGTGTTTCTATGTCCAAAACAAGATACAGAATGTACAATTTTTTTCTGAGAGCATTCTTAAATTAATAATCAACATTATTACTAGGTTAACTTGGGTGACATCACTCTTTGTCACTTGACTTCATGCTAAACAGATACTAACAGCTCTGTGTTAAAAATACTTATCTCTCAGATGTGCAGCTGCTAGGAAGTCACAAAGCAATAAAACACTTTACATTTTAAACCTAGTAATTATTTCTGTTTCAAGACAATGGAAAGAAGCTTCTCGCTCTAGACATCCTATCTTCTTACTACATTAACTAACCTTTATAGCACATCATAAAACACTTTGAATTTCAACTTATTTTCTTGAAGTTTTGCAAGTTAACTCTGTATGTTCCAGCTTCTACTATTAAAACATACATTTGCACATGTATATAGTTTATATCCATTTCTGTTCTGTTCCAGTAGGGCACACTGTGGTTATATTCTTGAAGCTCAGTACATAACATACAGTTCTGAACCAGTAGTTTAATATACACATAACATTTAGTTTTCTTACATTTGTAAGACAAGCATATGAATCATATTAATATTCACAAATGACATATGATTATTTACAAAATTCCAGATAGCTGGATTGGCAGTGTCACATTTCAAAAATCATATTAATAGTTTCAAGTGACATATAATTATTTGCAAAATTCCAGATAGCTGGGCTGGCAGTATTTCCCTGGTGTCACAACTTCATATAGGAGATCTTTGGGGTTTAGAAAGATTACATTTAAAGTTCCTCAGCATATGTGGGTCTATTTGTCTGCTTTGAATTGTGTGTGATGGGTGCAGCATGTGTAGTACTGACAACTTTATTGACATTAGGAGTGTTTGTATGTGAGAGTGTTGCCTTCAGAGACACTGTGTAAATACATCTGTCACATAATATATCAGTTTGTTTGAGAATGAAATGTTTTTCAGTAAACTTGAGGCAATTTCTACATTGCCTTAGGATGCCATATAAGCAAAGCTGGTAACAGATATAGTGGGAAAGTTCATATCCATGGCAACAGACCCTTTTTTATTGATTATACAGTTGTATTGAGAATATAAAGTAATGTCAGGCATACCCGGTTTGCATCTCTGGGGCAGTGCTTGTCAATGCAAACTAGTTGCCCTATAGAAACTGTGCACTGGTGAAATTTCAGTGGTGCTTTTACAGGATAAATGTCAACTCAAGGTGCCTGTGGCTATACAGGGCACTGTCAAACACTTGAGAGGAAACTAATGAGTAGAGTATTTAGGCAGATATTCTGATGTTAGAAGCAAAACAAGCAGTACTTACTTAAAAAAAGAATTAGCTTGTCAAGAATGATGAAATGAGGACAATCATCTGAAAGGATACTACCTGACTACTAGCACTGTTGGCCTCACCACAGCTTCACTCTGCTGGGATACACTGCTCCTTTGCTTCTTCTCTCACCAGAAACAAAACAGTAGCACCAATCTCAATATGAGAAACAGGCCACAGGTTGTTTGATGATCCACAATCTTGTCCCAGCTTATATAAAAGTCTGTAGGCCTGCTGTACCTTTTCCTGGTAGTTGCCTTGAATAACAACCAGACCAATCAGTAAGGTCAAGCACAGATATTCACTTCTCAACCAGAAAAAGTCAGGAATCTATGCACCCTGCTCTTTCTCTCACCAGGAGGAAAATATAAGCACGAATTCCAAACTGGTACCTATGAAACAGTTATTAGGCTTTACGGTGATCAGCAGTTTCCAGAAAATAATGTTCCTATGCTCTTTCTCTTATTAAGAGCAAAACAGAAGCATTAATTTCAAGATGACTACTGAGAGGCACAATGTCGGCTCACCAGTAATTGGTAGTCTTGGAGTAGATGTTGTGGATTTTAAAGGTAATATGGAAAAATGTGCTAATATCCAAAGAGCTACAGCATACTCTAAGCAGTTAGACATTAATTTATTTATTTATTTAACATTTGTTGACTGGGAATGTCCGACTAGGTTCCACAGATCCTGTTTTCAGCGGAGGCCCAGGGAGAAATGCTCCAGAAGCATGTCTTTAGAATGTGGGAGGAAACTGGAGTACCCAGAGGAAACCCACACGAACGCAGGGAGAACATGCAAACTCCACACAAAAGGCACCCCAGCCGAGAATCGAACCAGAGAACCTCTTGCTGTGAGACGACAGCATTAACCGCTGCACCACTGCGCCGCCCAAATTAAAGAGAGGGTAACTTAAGCTTTAGCTATCTAAGTCAAAAGAAAAACAAGCTGAATGGTAGGAGAAAGCTGAAATAAGCAAATACGAATAACGTAATGTTAAAGCAACTAAAAACTTTAATATGGTAAGTGCTTTCAGTGATAAACATATTCCACCTTCTTCAGACCCAGAACAACATAAAACTGATGCTTATATAGCTTGTAGTTAATTATCAATTAGTCATTCAATCAACCAATAAAAATAAAACCAGATAAAAGTACAATATTTAAACAGTATGAAACCTGCTCTAAAATGTTACAATGTTAAGTACATAATACTCAATTTATAAATAACATTAAATATATATGTATAACATGTGTAAAAGTTATACTAAAAAAACACATTTTAAAAAGCTACTAGGGCAAAACTGAAAATGTATAATATGTGATAATGACATAAATTTACTGTAAGAACTAAGATATTTAGCTAAATATAGACACATAAAAAATATATAGTAATATGTAAAAAATAAATAAATAATTAATTGCATGCTGGTTAAAGGCTAAAATCTGATCATAATAATACTGAATATATGACCAAAAACAAAGTCCATATTTTTATATATATAAACTGTGTAAATGTCTATTAAAAGCGTGTTAAAATTAAAAGCTTTAAATAGATAACATATTAATTTTGCATAAAAGATTTCGAATTTGATACTGTACCTTTTTGTTGATTAAGTTTGAAACATAGTAACATTTACACAGTTTTATATATTTAAAAATATGGACTTTGTTTTTGGTCATATATTCAGTATTATTATGATCAGATTTTAGTCTTTAACCGGCATGCAATTAATTATTTATTTTAAAATGTGATTTTTTAGTATAACATTTACACATGTTATACATATATATTTAATGTTATTTATAAATTGAGTATTATGTACTTAACATTGTAACATTTTAGAGCAGGTTTCATACTGTTTAAATATTGTACTTTTATCTGGTTTTATTTTTATTGGTTGATTGAATGACTAATTGATAATTAACTACAAGCTATATAAGCATCAGTTTTATGTTGTTCTGAGTCTGAAGAAGGTGGAATATTTTTACCACTGAAAGCGCTTACCATATTAAAGTTTTTAGTTGCTTTAGCGTTACGTTACTCGTATTTGCTTATTTCAGCTTCCTCCTACCATTCAACTCGTTTTTCTTTTGATTTTTAGTAGTTTTTCGGTTTTCTTAGCTATCTAAGTCCACAGTCACTAATTTTAGAAGAGCAAGATAGCTTAGAAGGGGTGGGTACTTTATATTCTGGTTCTTTGGATGGCCAATAAATTTAAATAGTTGAAAGAGAGTGATTTTACAAAATGATAATTTAGTGCCTACTCACAATAGCCAATGAAAGAGGAGAGGGAGGGAGTTATGTGGTCAAATTAACATAAGGAGCAGGTAACTAAAAAACAGTTAAGTTTAAAAAGACAACAGCACCAAGGGTGGGAGAGTGGGGAAAACTTAAATTTCTGTATGACTCACAAGAGACATAGCTATGGTCTCTTTCCTGGTTTAAATAAAAGCAGAATGCAAGTAAAACACAGTGTAAATATATAAAACAGAAGTCAATAAATCATCACAAAATACAAGAAGGCAAAAACAAACTAACCTTTCCCTCACAGCAAGTTGTGGCAGAGTCTGGGTGAGCTTTTCCAGTAAAGCCTTGGAATGTTAATTTCACCTCTTAAATAGAAGGTTTAATTCCTAGCTCAACTTTCAGTTTGCAGGGATGTATTTATGAGATATGCATGCTATAGCTATATGCCTCTGGCCTGTGGCTGAAAAATGTCTTTTGAACAGTTCATTTACCCAGTTAAGAATTGTAAAGATAAATAAACAAGGGTCGTGCCACATACATCATGTATAATCAGATACATTCTATTCATTTTACTGCCAGTTAGCCCATTTTGAGTATCTATATTCTGTTTCCAATCTGTATCATTCATATCTAGAAGAACTTCGCTGATTAGGCCTTTGTGTATCTATTCCACTGAGCTGTGCTGTGATGTTGAGATGTTACAGCCCAAAGCAAGTTACAACCTAGACGCCCCCTAGCAAGGTCAGTGCTGCCACTGTGTACTGATGACCCCTCCCTGACACCCTGTCTGCAGTCTTAATCTTCCATTCACCTCTTAATCCAATATTTTTAACACATCTCATCATCTAGGTTTCCCCACTTCATCTCCCACTTCTAGTGATTTCCTTCTTCTTCAGTGCACATAAATCTTTTTACCTTAAATGGATCATACATAAGCAAGTGTCACACTCAGATAGAAACCACAGAAGCTGACTTGTACTTGCAGTGTTCCATTCCTCTGTAACACAGCAAGTTCACCAGCACTACATTTCTCCATCCAAACTACCATCATTCCCATCTATAAAGATCAAGCTAAACAGTGCCAGTTTCTGCTCTAAATATTGTACACACCATTCATATTTACATACTTCATCTGCAAGGTCTGACAGTACGTATCATCACAGCCCACAGCTGATTGTACTACCATGCATAAGCAACATAAATTTAACGAGTGACAAACAATATTGTCTTCCAAAAATTTATGCATGCTTATCATATGCAATCCAAAATATTCTGTTCTCCACACACACACACACACACACACATATATATATATATATATGTGTGTGTGTGTGTGTGTGTGTATATATATATATATATATATATATATATATATATATATATAAGCAAATTTACCATACATACCATGTCAACAGCATTCACAAATGGCAGTTACAGTGCATGAACTTAAAATAACACATTGCCACTAATGTTAACTAAAAAACAATTCAATAAACTAGCATGCAGTGTGTTCACCCCTCCCCCAAAATCCTGTCCATTCAGCATAGTATCACAGTAGAATACTAGGCTATTGACCCAATGAACCTTTTTAAGCCTAGCCACACCTCCCAATAAAATTTGAAATTTGTTCCCAAGGGTTTTGTGGGTGTATATATGTACTTGAACATGAGTGACTGAGCATTTATGAGCTTCCTCTCTCTAATAGAGACGTAGTTGCCAGACCGGGGTATTTTTATGATTCCACATACAGTGCTCCAAATTTCACTTGAATAAATGCAGGGAGGAACTCTGCTTCATGTAGATGAGAGGTGTGTTCCAGTCTTCCAGAGTAGGAGGAGTCTCTGTGACACATAACTATCCCTCTAGTTGACCTATTTATGTTCCAGAAAAGGTTGAGGTCTAGGGATTAAGCATTCCTGATGTTATTTACTTTTCAAATATACAACAGGTACAGTGGATGCTTTGCAGGCCAGACATAGTCATCTCTCAGCAGCCTATAGCAGACCAAATATAAGTTCAAAGCTTTCAGGCGGTCCTCATAGAGCTTGTTTTCCACATCACATATTATTTTTGTGAGGAACCTCTTTGGATGGTCCTGTTGCATATTCCTGGGCACATACATTCAGAAACGGGCATTGTACTAACACAATACCAATGGAATAATTGCTCTTATGAGAACAGACTACAATACAAGAATGATATGTCTGATATAAATGCTATACTCCTGCACATAAGTTGTACAACATAGAATGATTTCCTCAATACAGTAGACACACAATGGCCAAATGCCAAATCACTGTCTAGATGCATTCCCAGATCCCTGACAACAGAGCCTACTCTTATGGGTGCATTGTCAATGCAGTAGTTTGCTGGGGTGGTCATCTTTCTGAAAGATACTATGATGTACTTTTTGGCATTAAGTTTCAGACCACGACTTTGACACCAGTTATTAATACAGGTCAGGCCTTCTTGTGTGATATTTGTGTCTTGGGGGCTTCAATGACTGCACCCAATTTGCAGTCTTCTACAAACTTGGTCAGACAGAGGCCCTTGATGTTAGGCTTGACCTCAGAGAACTAGATGCCATACGTAGATCCATTTGTTCACAAATTAGATTACAATTTAGCATAGCAATATGCACAGTGCAAACATAAAGTGCACATCTCCTAATCAGAAAGTCATGCCACATGCACTTAGCACCCATCTCAAAACAATGGAACATGCTACTAAGCAAAAATGAATCCAAAGACAGAACTTTGCTAAGATCTGTGGCAGCATTTGAAACCTACACAATTTCAAACTTTCCACCCTTCCAAAGTTCGCTGATAAACATACACATTTGGTCATTTACAACAATGCAACCTTATAAACATGCTGCAGTCTTTCTGTCCAGCAGGAGCTACTATCAATGCATGTTTAACACAATTAACTTTACAAATATATTTTTTAACTCAAACATCTCTGCAAATCAGTGTGATAATCAAATAACATAAAATTCTTTACAAAACTCCAGATAGCTATTCTGGAATACATACTGTCCTACACTCCCTGGTACAGAATCCAATTAATAATAGAGCTATTTTGGGTTGTGCAACTGATAAAGGTAGGGTGGGTAATTAATTGATAGAAACCAAATAGGTTTATGCTATCTGAGGGGAACTGTCCATTAAGTTTCTGCCCGTCAGTGTTGATGTCACCTAATATTACTGTTTCTAGAGAGATATTATTTGACACACATGAGAGGATATTTTCTAGAGTAGATAAGTTGTTGCCAGGGGGTATCTATAATGCTATAATTCAGAATTTTATTATTGTATAGTTTAAGGTAGGATATCATTAGTTCAACTTTATCAAAGGAGGGTGGGGGGTGGTGGTGAGGGGTTAAGGACACAGTTTCAGGATAAATAACTGCAACACGACCTCCTTTTCTTCTTAATCAGTCTGTTTTGTACATATTAAAGTCTGGAGGAAGAACTTCTGTATCATTTATGTGTGGTTTAGGTCTCTATGATTACTGGTATATCAGTTATCCATGTATACAAATCTGAGATTTTGTTGCACATGCTATGTGTGTTTATGGACATAAATTTCAGCATATTTTGTGAGTTTAAGGTATGATTAGATGATGGAAACTGGGTGGTAAGGGGATCAGGTGAGGGAAGATGTCTCTGCAGATTTGGAGAGATTTCATAATTATAGAGTAAAAGGTAAGATTTAATTTTTGTTACATTAGCAACAGTTTTGATATTGGCCAGGTAAAATTGGGTATGAAGCAATTTAGGTTTAAATTAATTCATTAATAAATTAATTAATTTAAATTGATTGTGTTTTGTGGATCCTGCTGTGTTCATTCAGCCAGTGTAGCCCTGCTCCATTCACCCTCGCTACGCTCGGGCTTACTTCACTCCCATTCCCTACCTCTAATTCCCACCCACCCCCACTATCCCCACATTTATCTTACACCTAGCTGCACCTACCACCTCATTATCCAATCACACACACTCACCCTCATCAGCTGACTACTCTCCTCAACCTCCTGCCATAGGAAAACCCATTTGCTACCTTCACTACCACTACCCTACTAATTAAAACATCCCATATTATTACCTCTCGTCACTTCCTACAGCTCACACAATGCATAGCAATATGTTATTTATACATATTGCTTCTCTATCTATACTACCAATGATTTCCATTCTCACCTCTTACTATACCCACTTACATGTAACTTTTCATCAGGCTACTACCACTGCATTTCACTATAACAACAGTTACAATCATTTCCCAATGTCTTCCTCTATCCTCACCCTATCACCCACTGACTATTGTCACTTTAAAATACTACCTCACCCACACTATGCCAAACTCTCCCTAAAATATAATAGACAACTCTCAAAACTCTTTCAATCTATTATCCACATTGCCACTAAACTATCTTGTTGTGGAACTATACATCCTAACTCTGGACCAGCTACTTCTTCAAACCTCCCCAACCCTCATCTTCTCAACTTCCCCAATAGCTTAAACCAACTACCTAGAAAAGTAACTCACCTATTCTTTCTAAATATTAACTGTAGAAGTATCTCCAATAAAATTCACGATCTACATGCCTGTCTGTCACTATACAAGCCAGATATAGTGGTCATAACTGAGACATCTAAAGCCTCACATCTCTGACAATAATATTTTTCCTCTAGGATACAGCATCCTAAGGAAAGATAGAATGGACAAAAAAGATGGAGGCATTGCTGTTCTATTCAAGAATCACCTTATGGTGCAGTCATTAAGCATACAACATCCCACCAAAGACAATGCAGAAATAATTTCCACTCAACTGAAGCTCAACACCAAAAAACTAACAAACATAATTGGATGCTACATACCTCCTGGTAACAATATACCCACTCTGGAAAACCTGCTCCATTGGTCCTGTATGTCACTCCAAAATGAAACCATAATTTTGGGCAATTTTAATATTGATTGGCTAACCTGTAACTCTCCCAACCCAAAAAAACACATTGACCTCCATGGGTTTACCCAAACCATCCAAACACCTACAGGAATTGACAAGGTAACTAACAGGGAATCAATTCAAGACTGAATTCTAATTAATAGACTAGTCCACCCCTCTTTCACAGGATGCCTCCCTAAGTGACCATCTGTTAACCTTCCGACTCAGACAACATACCAAAGGCATTGTCTATCAAAGCTTAGAAACAAAAAGAACTTTAAGCCCAGCAATTTCATAGTAGACCTAAAACACTCTGATTGGGTACCTCTGAAATACCTTAATTTAAATGAGGCAGTCACATATTTTAATATCACATTTCTAAGCATATTACACCTACAGGCCCCTCCCAGAACCATAAGAATCAGAGCTAATCCCACTCCATGGCTTACCAAAGACATCAAATCCCTCCTCAAAGTCAGAGACAAACATGGGACCATTGGCATATTGTCAAGTCCCAAGCTGCAAAACAAAAATATCAGGAGCTTAGGAATAAGGCCTAAAAGCTAGTAAAATGTGACAAGATTAATTACATCTCCAGCCTTCAAATTAAGCATCAACATCACCCTCATAGGTTCTGGGCAATCATCAACAAATTAGTCCATTCAGGTAAAAGTGGTACTCCCTCCCCCACCCTAGTAAACAACACTGAGAACACTGCAACTCAATTGAACACATTTTTTACTGAGACACTTTTAACCCTAGCCAATCAACAGAACAATCAAAACAATCCCACCTAATTTGAACCCTGCAGAACTTACTCAAACAATAGCTCATTCCAATTCCAGCCTGCCTCTATAGATAGGATAAAAAAGTATCTTAAAAAACTCAAACACACTACTCTGGCCTCAGACAAAGTACCAGCAGAATTTCTAAATATTGCTGCCGATGCAGTGGCCTATCCTCTAGCCTGTCTCATTAATAGGTCCCTTTCTGAATCCATGGCCCCCGAAATTTGGAAAATATCTCATATAATCCCACTTCATAAAGTAGGTAAATCCACAGAACTTGCCAACTATCGACCAATAGCAATACTATCCCCTTTAGCAAAAATCCTGGAAAAGTGCATACATTCCCAAATGATAGACTACCTGCATTCACATAAACTCCTATCAAACACCCAGCATGGCTTTTGCCCCTTCCATAGTACCACCACTGCCCTTCTGTCTTTCACCAATATAGTTAACACACATAGAAACAATGGTAAATTTGTATCTGCTACCTTTCTGGACCTCTCAAAGGCCTTTGACATGGTCAGACATGACATACTTATCAAAGAGTTATCTGAATTAGGACTAACTAAATCTTCCATAGCCTGGTTCCAAAGCTATCTATCTGGCCAGCAACAAGTAGTACTGTGGCAGCAGGAAGTCTCACCCCTTTTTCCAGTCACTCCTGGTGTGCCTCAGGGTTCCATATTAGGCCCCCTTCTATTCATCCTCTGTACCAACAAGGTCTACACCTCTACTCCCAATGCATCTGTCATACAATGTGCAGATCAGTCTATGTTAATTTGTGCAGCTTCCTCACTACAGGAGCTCCACGCATTAACACTACAATCTTTCCTCTCTATAGAAGCATGGCTTTCCAATATCCAGCTCACACTTAACCCTGCTAAAACCAAGCTGCTGCTCTTTAAATCGACTAGGTCCACTTCATTAACTACCACCTTTAACATTACTTCCAGCAGCCAAACTTCTATCTCTCCCACTGAGCACAACAAACTCATTGGCATAGAGATTGATAACAATTTCAGATTTGATATTTATATCTCCCAGACCATCAAGAAAGTCCTCAAAAAACTAGGTACCTTTTATAGAAATAGACAATTCCTCTTCAAACAAATAAAAACAACCATATCCTACACTCAACTTATCTCTCCCTTCCTCTATGCCTCACCCATTTTTACCAACCTTAGAAAGGCAGACTTAGCAAAGCCTGGATCCTAGATTCGCCTCAGACTCTGCATTTAGAACTCAGCCCTGCTCATCCTTAACACAGCTCAACTGGCTGGAACTCCCCCAACTCTTACATTACAATCAACGTTCTCTGGCCCATAAAATTCTATATCAACGAGTTAAAACTCCTGCACTACAAAACTTACTTCACCCTCACACTAATAATAGGACTCTTCGCTCCAGTAACATACTTCTTCTCAAAGTAACTAAATCTAATAATACAGCAGGAGACACCCTCGTCTCTAATTGCATGTCAAAAATCTGAAATGCTCTGTCCAGTGATATACCTGCTACCCCTTCCTTCACACAGTTTAAACAATCACTAAAAGCCCATCTCAGTAACAACTGGATATGCTCCTGTGCCATGCCAGGTTAGATGTCCCGCCACATTATGCTCTCCTCCACTATAACGAACACTCCTTCTTTTACCTGAATTCTTCTTGCACCTCAAGTAGTGTTAATAGGTCTAGGGTCATGGATGGTATAGTAGACAGAAGATACAGTAAAAATTTATAGTTGTTTCTAACTTAGTCTTAATAATCCTATGTTGATGCTTTTATTAGATAGGAGACATAGCTAAAGATGTGGTCATCTTCTAACGCTTGTGACTCTAGTAATGATGTAATAAATTCTCTATCAAACTAATTGTATCATTGCATCTGTATTTTGACCTTATATGTTATTTGATCTATCTATGTCTAACTGAATTTTTGACTACTATTTTCTATAAATGTTAAGATTTATTCTAGTATTACCTGTTTTTGTTTGTTAATTTCTAAGCTTTTCTCCCCATGCCTCTACTGAAAAAGGACCTATGTCCAGTGGAGTTTCCTGGTTAACAAATGTAAAATAAAATAAAATAAGTAAATAAATAAATAAATAGTAGTATATTGTTTGTGTGAAAGAGATGAGCACAGGTGGGTAGTCAGTAGTGGTGTGTGTTTTTATTACATGTGGTAGAGTCTTTTGGGAAGGTTGGTGTAGTTTGGATGGGGAATAGATATGATGTAAGAGAAGAGAAGCATAGCAGCATTAGTGATAGGAGACTTGGGTATATCATTTTAGTTTAGAGGATTAGTGGGGTAGTTTGGAATATAATTATGACGCTAATCTAAGAAGAGTAGTAAAAACTACTGGAATGAATTGTTGGTGTTGTACATTGGTAGGCTGTAAGTTTATTTAAACAAAATGTTTTGAGAGATGAAATGGTGGGTGTGGTGGGAGGAGTTAAATCAGGGATAGGGTGTGGTGTGGCTAGGTTTAAATGTAAAGGTAGTGGGGGCGGGTTGAATTAGGGGGCAGGATAGATGAACAGAGTTAGGCAAAGAGCGGAGTGGGTCCAAACCAATGAGCAGGCGAAAACAATCAATCAGGCACAGACTTAATTTAAATTCTAATTTCTAATGTTTATACTGCAGCTATCAAAGTAAAACTAGATTAATTTGGAGGGGGAAACTTAGAAGCAAAGAAGAAAAAAAGTTAAGGGAAAGAACCCACCACTTAGAATATATTCCCTGCTGCTGGCTGAGGCATAGGGTCTGAAAGTTGAGCCTGTCTCATTTTACCTTTATGACCTTTCTCAGCTCCATTTCCACCAGAAGCCTGGTCTCTTCTGACAGCAGTGCCTCACTGGCAGCCTGCATATTACCACTCACCTATGCCCTTGCAGTCACCCTGTCCACAGGAACATCAGTACCTACCAGCATCTGTGGTTCACTTTCAGGCTCACTGCTACAGGGTAAATCCCCCCCTTTAATAGCCACCTCATCAGCCCCAGCTTCAGGTGTGGGGGTCTATCGGGGTCTCCCCCAGGCTACCTGACCCATATGTCTATCTCCAAGCCTGAATGTGTGTAACTGCATGCACACAATGTACTGCATTATCAAAAATCATTCCTTATCAAGACATCTGCAAGAATATCCTCAAACACACCTACTTGCTTGCTTCCTTTTCCACCTTCTCAGTCAAGGTGAACCCTGGCCAGAGGTATTTGGAATGGGGTCCCTCCTAAATTTCTGACTAGTGTGGACTGCCCATGTAAGTGCTGCTCCTCTTTAATCACTACAGACTTCACAATGGTTATGTCATTTTCTCTTAGCAGCGAACCTGTCTTCCATCCACTAAGATATAAACGTTGGCAATAATTTGGAACTCCTGTTGCCTCAAGACATCTTACCAATGGCATGCTATTATTTCCACATTCCACCTTGCCTCAGTGGACATTTGTATGCTACATGGCCACTCTGGTTACGTTTAAAACATCTAACCCTTGTTCCTGGACGTGACCTGAACTAGTGGCTTCCCATGCTACTGCTGTTCTCTGTTAAGGTGGTTTAGGCTGCCCACCATGGGTTCCCCTAAACCATGTGCAGTGCTGGGTATCCCTTTCTTGTGCAGTGATGCCCTGCTTGCTAAGTAGAGATCCCCTTTTCTCCACAGTTCCTCTGCAGAGTTACACTCCTTGTCTGCCAACCAGATTATCATGTCCTCAGGCAAAGTGCTAAGGGATTGTCCCTCACTAGCAGGTCTGCCAACCCTTCAAAAGTGGTGACCTGACAAACACTCACTCACTTATGAAAATAAGTGCTTAACTCAGCAATATAATCACATACACTTTCATCTGCCTTGTGTCCATGCTCATGAAACTTTTTTCTGTAAGCTTCTGGTGTTAACTTAAAACATTCCAGTAAACATTGTTTAACTTTATCATAGTTTAAGCGATTAGTATCAGACAATTTAGAAATAGGAGTTACACCTTTACCATGGAGTAAGGGGTTCAGGAACTGTACCCAGAGCTCCTGCTCAACAGTATACTGATACAAACACATGAATAAATCATCACCTTCTGTAAACTATGGAAGAAATTTACTGATCCTTATTGCTTCTGCGGTTCGGTTACTCCCTTCCCCATGACCTCCATGACCCTGGCAAAGGGTCAGTATGTCCCCCTCATGTTGATGCTGCTTCTTATATTCTTCAGCCTCCAAACACTGCAGTCTCTCTACTGATGCCAATTCCAAATGTTTGACTTCCAGTTCAAGTCTCTTCAACTCCAAATGGATTTTTAAGTCCTCTGAGGGAACGTTGAACTGTCTTGTTTCTGAAGGTTGCAAATTCCCTTTACTGGTTATCCTCCTGGATGCTGGTCTGAGCTGTGACTAAGGCTGAAATCATTTCCTCTTTAGTCAGGTTTGCATACAATAGTCCTTTGGCTTTGCAAACCTTGGCCGACTGGATCTTTTGTCAGCTTGCTATAATCCTCTGCTGACATCCTTGCCTGGCCTGCTTTACCTGACTAAGCTAAAGTAACAAAAATAAATGAAACTGTGGTGAAAATGAAACTCTGTATGTTTACATTGTGGCTCCTGAAAGTACACATACCTTCAGTGACAACTTCCAACAGGCTACTCAAGTTCAATTAATATCCCACCCAGCTGCGACCAGTATGGGATGGGTAACTACTCCGGGACAACAATCAGGGTGATTCAGTCCTCACCACTGACTCTGGTGAGGGACAGTCACTAAGAACAAAGATGGATTCACACATTATTTTCAGATGCAGCTCCCTGCACCAAGCACAGTTCCCTTAAGAGCACACAGGGAGCACACTCCAGAGCTGGGGCTGGACTTCTCTCTCTCTCTCCAGGCCCACACAAAACTCCATACTGACCACTTTGGAGCTGTGTGTCCCTATTCCCAGTAGCTGACACACACACTTGGATATTTGAGTTTCACACACTCATACTCACCTGGGAAAAACTGGCACAGATTTACTAGCTCTGGCCCTTTCTGCCCAGACTCTGAGGTAATCATGCTGCCACGAGTCAGCTACATTAACCCTCTTACAAAGGGTACCCAATTATACTGTGTAAAATTAATACTACTTCAAATGGTAGTGTGTGACCAAAGCAGCAAGGTTTTCAGGAGCAACCACAGTGTCACTAAAACAAGCATAAGGACTCTCAAGATGTTAAAAGTAACTTTACAAATATAGTTTTAACTCAAACATCTGTACAAATCAGTGTGATTCATAGGTAGGTACTAGGCTATCGGCTCTGGGGCCTATACAAGCTCAGCAAAAAAAGTACTCTGGCTTTTGCCACCCAAGAAAATTATTTTCCTGTGCCATTGTCGAGCAGAGCCACAGAGGTGATCCCCAGGATGAATTTCCTATTTCCCATCCAATCATCAAGATTTTTCTTGAAGAGTGCTAATGAGGAGCTTTGTTTGATATAGATAGGTAGTTTATTCCAGAGTATGGGAAGTCTCTGGGATAGGAATCTATCCCTCCGGCATGTTCTGTTTATTGTGGTGACAAGGTTTAGGTCCCTAGAGCGTGTATCTCAGAGGGATTGGGATTTCTTTAAGTGGAACATGTTCAACAGCTCCAGGTTTGACATAGCTTTGTATGTTAGGCAGAGATCACCTCTGAGTAGGCGATATGTGACAGAGTAAAGCTGGAGTTTTTTGAGACGGTCTGCGTAGGGCATCTGTTTGAGGCCAGTAATCCTCTTTGTGAGGTATTTCTGTGGCCTTTCCAGTTGTTGTAGATGTCTTGTGAGGTACATACCAAAAGAGGCGTTGTACTCTATAATGGGTCTAATGAGTGATGAGTAGAGGGGAACAATGACCTCTTTTTTTCTGTATGAGAAACCTTTTGTGATGAGGTGTGCCATGCCGAAGGATTTCCTGACTACTGTGGTGATGTGATTATCAAAGGAGAGACTACTGTCCACCTGTGTCCCAAGGTCTCTTATCACACTTTCGGTGTTAAGTATACTACAGCCTATGTTGTAGTTCATGGGTACAGAGTTTTTACCAAAGGTGATGACAATGCACTTTTTGGCATTGAGCTTGAGGCCATGGCTTTGTAAACAGGCATCTGTCTCAGTGAGGCCCTTTTGTAGGATGTCCACATCTTTAGGAGTTTCGATTATGGCTCCTAGTTTGCAGTCATCTGCGAACTTTGTTAGCCAAAGACCTTCTGTGTTAGCCTGTACTTCAGAGAAGTAGATACCAAACAGGAGAGGACCCAGGACTGAACCCTGTGGTACTCCACTTGTCACTGCTTTGAAGTCGGATTTGGAGTCTGCTACTTTCACAGTGTGGGTTCTGTCAGTGAGCCAGTTGGCAATCCATCTTGTGACATAGGGATTTATACCTAGTTTAGTGAGTTTATCTATAATTCCAGAGTGGGGGATGGTGTTGAAAGCCTTGGCAAGATCTAGATAGGCTGTGTGAACCACCTTACCCTTGTCTACGGCTTTGGTGACTGCTTCAAAGAAGTCTATCAGGTTTAGGAGACATGATCTGCCTTTTACAAACCCGAACTGGGAGCGGTCCAGAGTTTGGAGATTACCAGTGTCTTTGTTTATAAGTTCCATGATGATACGTTCCATGGCCTTGCAGACCAGGCTCGTCAGGCTAATGGGGCGGTAGTTCCCGGGGTCCGTGGTGGCTCCCCCCTTGTGGAGTGGGATAACCATCGCTGTGTGCCATTCAGTAGCCACAAAGCCAGAGGTGAGGCTATGATTGAACATGGTACTTAGGTGGGGTGCCAGTTCGTTCTGTAGTTTGTGTAGAATGCAGCCTGGGATGTTGTCCGGTCCCATGCATGCTGTGTTCTTTGCTTTGGAGAGTGTGGTTTTTACCTGTGCAGCCGTAATTACAGGAACTTTGCATTCTTCCGGTATAGAGATGGGCTCTTTAGTGGGTGAGAGGGGTGTAAAGTTAGCACTGAACCTATCTGCCAGGATGTTGGCAATATCAGTTGGGTCTGTATATTTAGTGCCATTGTGCTGTAACTCAGAGCAGATCTGAGTGTTGCCATTAAGATTCTTGACATAGCTATAAAATGCTTTGTGGTTGTCTTTAGAATCAGTGGCAATTTTTTTTTCTAACTAGCTTTGGAGGATTTTATCAGGGATCACAGCTTCTTACTGAGGCTGACCAGGGAGCTCCTCCACTCATGGAATTTTACTCTCTTTTGCAACAGTTTCTTCCTTCTGTTGTACAGTTTGGTTATGGCAGGGGATCACCAGCCTGGCTTCCTTTTTTTGGAGGATAGCATCTTGTTTCTGTTTAGGATACCACGGTCCATGCACTCATGTAAGTGCTTATAAAGTGCAATTGTGTAGGATTCAGTAGTCGTAACTGTATTGTCCATCTGCATGGGTGTCATGAAGTTCACCACTTCTGTCTTAAGAAGCACGAAGTTGGCTTTGGAGAAATTTTTTACCATGGTTTCCTTAATGGGGTGGGGGTGGGGGTGGGGGTAGGATGTGGATATCTAGGGTAATTAGCTTATGGTCGGATCGGACCAATGAGGTGTTGACTTCAGGTGTGGAACACCGGTCACTCATGTTGGTAATGACTAGATCTAGGATATTGTTGCCCCTGGTGAGGGTGTGGATAAGTTGATCCAGGGCTTTGGAGTTTATGAATTCCAGAAAGCGTTGGGTGAAGGCATTGGTACATGGATAGTCAAATAACATAAAATTCTTTACAACATTCCAGCTGGCTATGCTTGCATATGTGCACATGTACTGCCCTACTCTCCCTGGCACAAATGGCACTACCTCATATCATCACAGTAACCATTTGAAATGTTGGGACCCACTAAAGTGAGTCCCACAATATGGTGACTGAATAGTGAAAAATAAGACTTATATCTGCTAAGTCCAAGATGCCATTTCTCAGAATATTCCTTTTTCTCTGAGGTATGGCAATATTACATGGGGGTGCTTGCCTTCCCTGCAAAAAAAGAGCTTATAAGAAGAAGAGCACTCTTTAAGACTCACTCTTCTCCTATGTTTTCAGTCTTTTTTCTTCAGCATGTTAGCACTCAGCATTTTGAATGCTGACATTTCAGTAGGGAGCTGTATAACAAACCTATATTGTGCTTTTCTATATAATTAATATGTAGTATATAGTTTATATGTAATGCACACTTAAAACCTAGCCAAACCTCTTACCATCTGATTGTATAATGTAATTTATGTAAATAATGTGTATAAATATGTAATGACAAAATGCTTTTCTTACTTTTACTTTAGACAATCTGTAGATTTAGACTGTTAGATATAAAGTGCCTGCTGTGTCTCTTTTCACTTTCATATAGAAATTGTTGTAAAACTTCAGTTATCCATTCTATCAATGTGTTTTATTGTTATGTACTAACATAAAATATACTGAGAAAGTCATGATTTACTGTTACTATATGATGATTTATTTAACTTTAATAGCAGTTCTATTAATTAGTTGTATAGTTATATACTAACACTATCAGGGGGATTCACTAAAGGCTACACAGTCATTTTTCACCATGTGATGTCACATCACCGACAGTTTTAGATTCAGTAAGCATGGTGTAGAGGTGCGCACCCCTGTACAAACAAAGCAAACACCATGGCATGCTAATTACAAGATAAGCAGCTGAACTGTATGCTAATTAACCAATCCAACATGGTACAGCTATTCAACAAGCTATAAAGCATCTGTGTAGACTCTATGCTGTTTTTTTCCTGTGAATTCCAAAACTTTTGGAATACAACCATGGAAAGGAGTCTGCACGGACACTCAGCAGTACTGACATAAAAATGTTTGGCTTACCATCTGCAGAAGAGATTCCCCTCTGTAATCCAGACAGTCCTGGAAGAAGTTAAGCAGGAGGTAAGAGCAACATTGTCACAAATGAAAGTAACACAGAGGGTAGTAGTTTTACACCTTTATATGCCCACTAACTATACTGTCAACAAGAAAGTGACTGACAACTCCAATCTAAACTAATAACTGTAGCAATATTCAACCCCCTCCTCTCCAAAAAAAGAGACATGACAAAGAAGTAACTTCTTGATTTCAATTGTTTTACTGCATAACAGTATTCAACTGTTCAAATACCAAAGCGTATCTGGAAGCTCCTCCTGAAACGTGCTTGCTGTCTCTGAATCTGTTTCTCCAACATCCAAAACATGCTGTATTGCACTCTTCTGGAAGCTGTCTGGATCCCTCATATTGGCCAGAAACTCTTCATTGGGTGTTAGTGGTGGTTCCCTAGGAGGCCTTCCTCTGGTAACCATCTGGTCATGACTCACTGCAGCTGCTCTCCTCCATGCAGATGTGATCATGTCAGTGGCCCTGTGGTGCACCTGCTCATATGTCCTGCTGTGCCCACCCACAGCATTCATTTCAGCTACTAACTGGTGCCATATTTGCAGCCTATGTGCCATATTTCCCCGTCTCCTTTCCAGTAACCTCCAAACTCTGGATCCCACCCAGTTCAGGTTTGTGAAAGGCAGATCATGCCTTCTGAACCCGATTGAATTCTTTGAGGCAGTCACCAAAGACGTAGATGATGCTAAGGTGGTTCACACAGCCTATCTTGACCTCGCCAAGGCTTTCAATACCATCCCCCATTCTGGAATTATAGATAAACTCACTAAACTAGGTATAAATCCCTACGTCACAAGATGGGTTGTCAAATGGCTCACTGATAGAACCCACACTGTAAATGTTGCAGACTCCAAATCTGACCTCAAAGCAGTGACAAGTGGAGTACCACAGGGTTCCGTCCTGGGACCTCTCCTGTTTGGTATCTACTTCTCTGAAGTACAGGCTAACACAGAAGGCCTCTGGCTAATGAAGTTCACAGATGACTGCAAACTAGGAGCCATAGTCCAGTCCCCAAATGATGTGGACATCCTACAGAAGGGCTTCACTGAGAGAAGATGCCTGGTGTCAGAGCCATGGCCTCAAGCTCAATGCCAAAAAGTGCAGTGTCATTCCCTTTGGTAAAAACTCTGTACCCATGAACTACAACATAGGCTGTAGTATACTTAACACCAAATGTGTGATAAGAGACCTTGGGACCCAGGTGGACAGTAGTCTCTCCTTTGATAGTCACATCACTACAGTAGTCAGGAAGTCCTTCTACGTGGCACACCTCACCATAAAAGGGTTCTCATTCAGGAAAAAGAGGTCATTGTTCCCCTCTACTTGACACTCGTTAGACCCATTATAGAGTACAACGCCCCTTTTGGAATGTACCTCACAAGACATCTGCAGCAGCTGGAAAGGCCACAGAAGTACCTCGCAAAGAGGATTACCGGCCTCAAACAAATGCCCTACACTGATCATCTCAAAAAAGTCCAGCTTTACTCCGTAGCATATTGCCTACTCTGAGGTGATCTCTGCCTAACATATAAAGCTATGTCAAACCCAGAGCTGTTGGACATGCTACAACTAAAAAAATCCCAATCCCTCCGAGCTACATGCTCTAGGGACCTAAACCTTGTCACCACAATAAACAGGACATGCTGGAGGGATAGATTCATGTCCCAGAGACTTCCCATACTCTGGAACAGGCTATCCATCTATGTCAAGCAAAGTTCTTCATTAGCACTCTTCAAGAAAAATCTTGATGAGTGGATGGGAAATAGAAAATACACCCCGGGGATCACTTCTGTGTCTCTGCTTGACAGTGGCACAGGAAAATAACTTTCTTGGATGGCGTAAGCCAGGCAACCTTGTTGGCTAGGCTTATGTAGGCCCTTGGGCCGATAGCCTAGTACCTACCTAAGAACCTATTAACCTATGTTGCCTAAAGGCATCCACACTCACCTGGTTCTCAGCATTGGATAAGGAGATTCTCCAAGGATTGATACACCTGGGTGGCATACTCTAAGGTGTCCTAAAATGCAACAGAAGGATAATACATCATTATCACATAACTACAAAATAACTGTTTACAGAAAAAACAGAAAAGGTAGCCACTTAGTACTACCCACTGGAGAAACATAAAATAATCTGGAGATATGAAATAGGAACAACAGACAGGATGCAAAACAAGGAGAGCAACAAGAGCAAAATATCCTTGTTTGTTCCATAACATTAACTCTCCTTTGCCACCCCCCCCCGAAAAAAATAACAATGTACTCTTGGTTGTGCCATAGCATTGACTCACCTTTGCCCCCCCCCAAAAAAAAAGAGCAGGAAAATGACAGATTTTGCTAACAAACCATCTTTGAAGTGCTAAAAAGTGCTATTAAAAGAACTGTCCCTGAAACATTTGTACTAATTTATCACACAACATTCCATTTTCATGTGTTTGCAATCATATATACCTCTGAATTGGCTTGGCAAACATGCACATGCCATCAGTACACTTCTAACTAATGAATACAGATAAAAGTGTAAAATCCTTTACTTCAAAATTTTCTTAAATACATCCCAGCATATACATGTAGTATGTAGCTGACCAACTTCTTCTCTCCACAATGCACTACTGATGTCATCCACTATAAGTTAGCCTGCAGCCTTGTGAAAGTCAGACTTGTGCCATGGCACTTGTGTAAAGTACTGTGTTCTGTAGTCTGAGCACTTTGATAGGTAGGTGTTCTATTTTCACTGCAGTCAAGTGTGTCTGTCAGCTCTTGCTTGACGTTACAGAGAGCATTTTAAACCAGCATGTGGAACACGATTATATTTTCAACAGACACTGATGATGTCATCAGCTATAAAGTGTTGTCTGACACACTCCAAGTTGGACTTGAGCTGTGGCACTTGTGTAAAGTACTATGTTCTGTAGTCTGCGTACTTAGATAGGTAGGGGTTCTATTCTCACTGCAGTCAACTCTGTGTATGTGTATGAGATTTTGCTTGACATTACAGAGAGTTTTACACCAGCATGTGGGAGACTATTATATTCTCCTCAACAGACACTGACAATATCATCAGCTATATCAGATTTTTGGATATGCAGTACTCCCACCAGGGCATGGTCAGAGACTGGCCTGGAGGCCAGGCAGAAGTCAGCTCATCCTATACAATAAAGATTACAATGACATGTCTTTTAATCTATCCGCATATATCATGGCAAGTTTGTAGTTCCTGTGTTATGTTGCTGAGAAGGCCCTGTGGTCTCACCAGCTGCTACATGTGCCTGTTGAGGTACATGCAAAAGAGAGCATTATATTCTATTACTGTTCTAATGAGGTTTGAGTACAGTGCTGTCAAGCAGTCCTAAGATCTGCATATGATGGCATGACATATGATGTGCAAAACATAAGCTTTCAATACCATTGTGGACATTTGGTGGTCGAAGTTCATGTTGCTATCTACATGTGTTCCAAGTGCGGGCATCACTGTGTGTCAGTGCTGTGATTAACATGGAATTCCAGTTTTCAGACGGACAATATTGCACAAATTTCTGCATTTATTTGTAGATTTTGTGCCTTTGTTACCATTCAGTTGTGTGTGTTACCTCCTCCTGTACTATGTTATCATCATTGGTGGACTATGTGTTAGCCCCTCCTGTAGTATGTTATCATCATTGGTGGAATCTGTGTTAGCTCCTCCTGTACTATGTTATCATCATTGGTGGACTCTGTGTTAGCTCCTCCTGTACTATGTTATCATCATTGTTGGACTCTATGTTAGCCCCTCTTGTAGTATGTTATCATCATTGGTGGACTCTGTGTTAGCTTCTCCTGTAGTATGTTATCATCATTGGTGGACTCAATGAGTGCACCCAGTATGTATGTGTTAGCCCCTCCTATAGTATATTATCATCATTGGTGGACTCAGTGTTCATGCGCAATATGCAAGAATCAGCAAACTTGATATACTTTGGCCTGAACTGTTGAGAAATAGAGTTGAAACAGTGAAGGGCCAAGCATAAATCCCTGGCGTTTGTCAATGGTAACAGCTCTATTGGTATAGGTTGATTCACCATCTTTCACATAATGTGTTCTGTCACCGAGCCAGTTGGTTACCCATCAACTGATGTACAGGTTAATCCCCAGCTTGGAGGTTATCTCAACAATACCTGCATGGAGGATTGTGTCAAAACCCTAGGCCAGATCACGATAGGCAGTATGCACTGTCTTACCATCATTCAGGGCTATCACAAGTAATCAATGCACTGTGACAACATCAGAGGTCACCTATGGCATGACTCAGCACATTCACTTTTCTGATACAGTTGAATACACAGTTCAGCACACCCTCCACATGGTCTATTTTCCCTTAAAGAGTGTATGTACATCAACATGCATCCACCTGTGTTGTGGGGACAGCACCTGATGCATGCATGTATAGAGACATCCTGACTCTCTTCAACTGTGAGGTAGACGAGCATGTCATCATGGACCTCTTCTACATGTAGACTAATAATACTCCAGGTGCGTGCAACAGACCTGTGTGAGTTGTTAATGCTACATCAAGTCTGTTACATCTGATAGAAGTCCTCACAGAGGTCATCAAGGGCATGCATGATGACAACAGTATCATTTTGTGGAACTTGACCAGGTTAAGGCATTTGACACAAATCTACACTGAGGTATTCACTTAACACTGTCATATGTGGCCATAAACAGATATATCACAAAATGGGTAGACTGGTGTATATCATAATGACATCTCACTATGTTGAAATGTGTGATGTGTCCTATATCTCAGGTCCAGTGATCAGGTCGGTACATCAGGGGTGTCTGCTAGGCCCTTTCCTGCCCATTAGTTAAGTGGTGGACATCACAGATGACATAGACATGCTGTGTTCAAACAGCTTCCTGAAGGGCTACAGATTGTGGGCAATCATTGACTCCAACTGTGATATTAGTATAATACAAACAATATCAACACATACCAAAACCCGCTGCCACAACCATGACAACACCTGCATTGACAAGAAACATGGAGAGATTTGTTGAATCAAGAAACAAACACACCACCCAAGTATAACGTGGACATCACACCCTATAATATGACCAGTAGGTATGTGACCTGTATCCTGGGGTAGATGGTAAGTGGTACATCCACCAGCATGTGTTCACAGTGCTGACTACTCACTTTAATGCAACACAAGTACTGGGTATGTGAAGGACATGCACATCAGAGGCCATAATACCTTCATGGTTCCCAGCCTTCCTCACACCAGTAACTGTGTACAGTGCACCCTTCATCATGTACCACCCTACAAATCTTGCAGTGATATGCAACTGAAGTGTACTACCTTTGTCACAGTGAGCTGTCACACAGCTTATTGACCATACTTTGGTATTCTTTCTGTGGAATATACATGACTGTCTGATGGTGCAGAACACCAATCTAGTTGTTACAGCAGATGCATGTGTGATATCTGTTCAGCTTGTGCACACACTACATACATAGGTGTTTGACAACATTAATGGCATGTATATCATATGTATATATATATATATATATATATATATATATAAGGTAGCTTACATCCTTCTAAGTTGGGAACTGCTGATTGAGGGCTCAGTGTCTGTTATTCTAAAAGTGTATTAGTTCTGGTTTAAGCACTTGGGCTTCAGGCCAGTTATTTTACATTAAGAGGGTTTGTGGTCTGCACTCTTGTGGGAGGAGATGCTGGACTCTGCCCTTCTGAGCTGGGAATTCCTGGTTAAAGGCTTATAGTGCCTGCATATTTGAACTGTTTCTTACTGAAATTGGTACACCTTGTTTGCTGTAGCATAGACTAGATCCAGGCCTGCTGAATCTAGCTTTGTTTGTATGCTTGTTGTTTGTTTGCTTGTTATTTCCCTGAAATGCTAATTCCACCTAATACGTGGCTTTTCAGCGCTTCTGTGGATCCCTAGTGATATCTGCATTGCTTACTGTACTTATTTCCTTGTTTCACTTGAAGAAAGTTACTGTTTGTCGTTTTTGCATTTAAGTTACCTGTAACACATTGCATTTAAGTTACCTGGCACTTGCTCACTAAGTCAGCACTAAAAAATTAAAAGCACTACACCTTCACAAACTCCCCTTGAGTACCTTGTTCCCCATTGGCCCTTTTTTTCAATTATAAAGGAATTCCCAATACTATTCTAGCATGTCCAAAGGTCAGTTGTCAATCTCCTCTCCGGTCCAGCTGGTGAATCTGGAAATCTTGAGGCAATGTTACAACTGCCTCATGTACACAGACAACCCTCTCCTCCTCCCAACAAATTCCAACACATGTGAGAGATACAACCATATAGCCAAACTGGAGGCTAAGCTCTCTCAACTCAGTACTGGCGTAACCAGTCAGGAGGAGAAGGAAACCACACTCACTACAATTCCCGTCTCACACAGACCTACCACGACATAAACACACAAAAACATACTCAGAAGCTCTAAATAAAAATCTGCCTAAGCAGCAGAGACCTCCAAAGCAGACACCCAAGCAACCGCTACACCCAAACAAAACACGTGCAACACATAGCTCACAAAGCCAGTGTGCCGAAGAGTCACAGCCCTTAAGGCTAAAAAACACACCTGATACACTTGTAATAGGTGACTCTATCGTCAGGCACACTGACGTCCCGCTCACTAGGCTGAACAAGGAGAAGGTCACGGTGAGCTGCCTGTCAGGTGCTAGGATCCGCCACATAACACAAGCACTCAGGTCACTCCAAGGCAAGTACAAATATGACTCAGTCATTGTCCATGCTGGTGTGAATGACCTAAGACGTACCTCCCTGGACTACATGAAAAGAGACATAGAGGAGCTCTCTGAGCATGTAGCCCAGGCCGGTATGACCCTGACCTTGAGTAGCATCTTACCCTCACCAAGAATGATGCCACAATATGAAGATAAGATGATCAATTTCAACAATTGGCTAAAGTATTGGTGTCATTCAAAGGGGATCCAATGCCTGTCAGCCTGGGATGACATGCTCGACAAGCCACGATGCTTCGCTAGGGACGGCTTGCACCTGTCACCCCTGGGCATTCGGATATTGGCAAAGGCTCTTGCTACCCCCATAGTGCCTTTTTTAAGCAAGGCTCAAAAGACAAACCCACCTCCATAGGTATCACAAGGGATAAGAAACTAAGAGTAATGCTACTCAATGCCAGAAGTCTAAACCTCAAGATGCATGCACTTGAAACTCTCCTTAGCATGGAGAACATCGATATCTGTGCAGTAACAGAAACCTGGTTCAAGGCTCCCGAGAGCACCCCAGCACTACCAGGTTATACCTCATACCATGCTTTTTGGCCCCAAAACTTTGACCGAACCACAAAAGGAGGGGGAGTATCAATATTTGTCAAAGATACCCACACCTCCAGGTTGGTGGCACAGCACGAAACATCAGAGACTATCCATGTGCAACTAACAGTGGGTAAAACTGCCTTCCAGTTTATAGCCTGCTACAGACCACCCTCCCAAACCCAGGAACCCCACTCGGCCTTCCTGAGAACACTGGAAAATATGAAGGTCTCTCCAAACACCATCATATTGGGTGACTTCAACAACCCAAACATAGACTGGGAGCATTACTCTAGCTCCAACACCCTAGCCCAAAGGTTCCTAGAATTTATAAACTCAAATGCTATGGAACAACTTGTTACCACTCCCACAAGAGGGGAAAACATACTGGACCTGATCATCACCAACATGGGGACTCTATGCTCCAAACCAGAAGTGTATCCCTCACTGGTAAGATCAGACCATAAACTAATCTCATTGGATATTCACATCCCGACCCCACTCCCTGCCCAGAAAACCACAGTGAAAAACTTCTCTAAAGCAAATTTCACACTCCTCAAAACTGAGGTGGAATCCTTCAAAGCCTCCAGGCCTGTGGAAAATATGGCCCAGACCGCAGAATCCTTTATAAACGCATTTTATGAACACCTTCAGGAATGCATGGATCATGCAATCCCAAATAAAACCAAGACCCAATCCTCCAAAGGCAGACATCCTGTCTGGTGGACCCCAGCCATAAACAAACTATACAACAGAAGGAGGAAGCTACTACATGATAGAGCAAAATCCCAAAAAGGGAAGGCATCTCTGATCAGTATTAGCAAAAAACTACGGGCACTCATAAAATCGTCTAAGGCCAGCTATGAGAGAAAAATTGCACAGGACACTAAGGATAATCACAAGGCTTTCTTTAGTTATGTTAGGAACCTGGGTGGGAATTCCCAGATATGCTCAGAATTAGTCCAAAATGACAAAAAATACACCAAACCCACAGACATTGCCAACATCCTAGCTGACAGGTTCAGCGCAAACTTCTCACAGGTTCATAGGTTCATAGGTTCATACTAGGCTATCTGCCCTAGGGCATTTATAAGCCTAGCCAGAGTGTGTTTGGCTTTCACCACCCATTTTAAATTAATTTTGCTATGCCCTTTTTTGAGGTTAGTATACTGTGCCTCTGTCTAACAGTGACACAGAAGTGATACCCGGGGTAAACCTACGATCTCTGCTAAGGAGAGTTTTGAGTGTGTGCATCTTGAGGTTTAAACTTCTGGCATATCTGGGAATTCCCACCCTCCCCTACAAATGCTGAGCTCCTTTGCTCCAAACTTCAGATTAATAAGAACAAAGCAATGTACATTATGTGTTGCTACATCCCTCCTGGGAAAAATATAAATACACTTGAAAATATCCTTAGCTGGCTCTCTTCTACCATCCCACAGGAAACTATCCTTTTAGGTGATCTCAGTATTGATTGGAACTCCTGCTGTTCCACTAAACCCACCTCTCTCATAAACCTCTACACGTTCCAACAAATCATAAACTTCCCTACAAGAATACATAAACCTACCAAGAAGCAGAGTATTCTTGATTGGATACTTGTAAATAACAATCCCCTTGCATATAAAACAGGTATACTCCCTGACAATATTAGTGACCACCTCCTTACATACATTTCCAAACAAAAACATAGTAGTCCTAAGCAGTCAGTATATCGAACTATATGCAGTAAGAAAAATTTCAGCCTTCCCAACTTCCTCTTAGAACTTAAAGCTTGCAACTGGGCACCTCTCAAAGACCTTCCTCTCGATGAAGCAGTCACTTATTTCAATAATAAATTCCTCCAAATTCTGGACAGCCATGCCCCCTCTCGCCAAATTAAAATAAGATCCAAAGCAGCTCCATGGCTTTCCAAAGAAACCAAGCAAAAAATGATACTAAGAAACAAAATGGAGAATCACAAAAACCCCCACTGACCACCAACATTTCAAACACCTTAGAAATACCACAAATAAACTTATACTCCTTGACAAAAAAAACTTCTACTTTAAATTTCAACAAAACCCCCAACAGAACCCTCAAAAATTTTGGTCTGGAATCAAGAAACTCCTATACCCTGGAAACTCAAAAACACCCACCCCTGCCAACCTATCTCAGACCCCTCCTAATAAAATTGCTGACACCTTCAATAACTTCTTCTCAGAAACAGTCACCTCTCTTGCCAACACCTTAACTCCAACCACAACCCTTGGACTTAACCCTCCTAATAGTAAAACACCCTCTTTAAAGTTGAACACAGTATCCACAGCCTTCATTTACAACCAACTCCAAAAACTTAAACCTTGTACCCCCTCAGCAGACAAACTGCCAGCAGAGTATCTGCAGCTAGCTGCAGAGGTATTAGCATTCCCAGTCTCCATCTTAATAAACAGAACCATAACCGAATCCACTATTCCGTCTCTCTGGAAAATCTCCCATATCATCCCTTTACATAAAGGGGGAAATACAACTGAACTTTCAAACTACCGTCCTATAGCCCTACTCTCTCCTCTAGCTAAAATCATGGAACGATGTGTCCACCAACAATTTCTAGAGCACCTTCTCCATAATAACCTACTTGCTGACTCACAGCACGGTTTTAGACCATTCCATAGTACCACCACTGCCCTTCTCTCCTTTACAGACTCCATCAACAAAAATCGCAACAATAATCTATACTCATCTGCATTATTTCTTGACCTCTCGAAAGCATTCGATATGGTAAATCACCATCTTCTGACTGATATGCTTAAATCCCTTTTGCTTGACACAATGGCTATTCAGTGGTTCAACTCCTACCTGTCAAATAGACAACAAGCAGTTCTCTGGGACAGTCATTTATCCTCCAAGCTCCCAGTCTCCATTGGAGTCCCACAAGGCTCTATTCTAGGTCCCCTCCTCTTCTCCATCTTTATTAATAACCTGAATACCTCCCTCCCATCCTCCACTTGCATTCAGTATGCAGATGACTCTACCCTCATCTGCACTGCAACGTCTCCTGCTGAACTACATTCATGTACCCAAAATGTTTTTACTGCAGCAGAAAATTGGTTCAAACACATCTGTCTCCTCCTTAATCCTAAAAAGACTAAGTTACTATTGTTTACTCCAACTTATAAGTCCATCTCAATTTCCTTTACTATTGTCTCTAACAATGGCATGCTTATATCACCCGACAGCACCACAAAACTGCTTGGTGTCACTATAGATAATCAACTAAACTTTGATGCTCACATCAATCTAACTATAAAAACAGTTAACAAAAAATTAGGTGCTCTCTATAGACTTAAACAATTTCTCACACCAGAGACTAGGATATCTTTAGCTCAAACACATCTCATCTCAACACTACTGTATGCCTCTCCAACCTTTATTAACCTATCAAAAACAAACCTGTCAAAACTAGCCTCATCCTACCACAGCATTATCAGGTTTGCTACAGGTGCCCCATATCGGACTCATCATTGCTTAAATCTCAGACAGCTAGGTTGGCTTGAACTACAAAATCTCATTCTACTTCAACAACTGACTATTACCCACAGGATACTCCATTTCCTTTCTAATGCACCTATTCTTAATACTCTTATTTCCCCCTATAAGAATATCACTACCCTACGATCAGCTAATAAACTTCTAGTAGCCACATGTAAATCTCAGAACAAAGCAGGTGACTCCCTTTTCTCAAATGCTGTGGGTACACACTGGAACAAGCTCACTAGTGAACTTACTACCTTGACCTCAACACCCCTTTTCAAGAAACATTTAAAGACCCACCTCAAATCACACTGGCTCTGCCCTTGCTCTTCTCCTGACTGACTCTTGTTTCCTACTTCCACAACTTTTTACCTCTTTTCCCATTACCTCTATCTGCACTGTACACACCCATCATCTGGACAAGTATTACTTCTCCTTCTCTCACACTGCCTTGTCTCCATCTAGCTTATATCACTGCTCCCATCAGTACAATTCTTCCCCTCGACTCTCTTCAGCTTGTGACTTCCTCTTTCTTATGATTTTACCTCCTATCACCGCTGCTTACTTTGCACTACCTAATGCCTTGCACGGGTAGTATTTAGTTCTTTTTTTCTTCATGATAGGTCAAGTCCAAGTCCAGATGCTAAAAAAAAAAAAAATGTCATTTCTGTATTTAAATACTGCTGTTGTTGCTGTGTGTTTTTGATTCACTAATTGCTGTTCTGTTGTTTTGTATGCTAATTAGTTGCTCACTCCTGCTTAGTAGTTTAGTTATCCTCTTGTATATATTTTTTTCTTAGTGTGTTACCTTAGACTGTTACAGTGGAGCTTTTCTCCTCGGGCCTCTACTGAAAATGGACATGTATCCAGTTAGACTAGCCCGGTCAACAAATGTAAAAGAAATAAATAATAAATAAATAAAAAATCTCCTATCCACTCATCAAGATTCCTCTTGAAGAGAGTCAATGAGGGACTCTGCCTAACCTGGATTGGGATTTTATTCCAGAGTGAAGGGAGCCTCTGGGTTATGAATTCTCCCCCCCCACCAAAAGGGCAAATATCTATCCCAGCAGAGTGCTGCCCCCCTGACATCTCAGATGTCAGGTAAGAGCCGCCCTCTCCAAAGCAAAAAACACAGCATCAATGGGACCAGACAGTGTCCCGGGCTGCGTCCTACATGAACTCCAAGAAGAGCTAAACCCAAACATAAAACTACTGTTCAATCTCAGCCTTACTACAGGATATGTACCCAAAGAGTGGCGTACAGCAACAGTGGTCCCTCTCCACAAAGGTGGTGCCTCAACGGTTCCTGGAAACTATCGCCCCATAAGCCTGACTAGCTTGGTCTGCAAAGCTATGGAAAGGATCATCATGGACCTCATAAATAAAGATATTGGGGACCTACAGACACTGGATCCTACCCAGTTCGGCTTTGTTAAGGGCAGATCCTGCCTCTTAAACCTGGTCGATTTCTTTGAAGCAGTCACCAAGGCCATTGATGAGGGGAAGTTGGTCCACACAGCCTACCTGGATCTCGCAAAAGCCTTCGATACAGTACCCCACTCGGGCATTATAGATAAGCTCACCAGCATAAATATAAACCCCTATGTCACTAGATGGGTTGCAAACTGGCTCAAGGACAGAACCCACATGGTTAGAATTGCTGGAGCCATGTCAGACTCCAAACCAGTTACAAGTGGCGTCCCACAAGGTTCAGTTCTGGGACCTCTCTTGTTCAGTATATATTTCTCAGAGGTACAGGCCAACACGGAAGGACTGTGGCTGACCAAGTTCGCAGATGACTGCAAACTGGGCGCCATAATCGACTCTCCAGCTGACACAAGCATCCTCCAAAAGGGCCTCATAGAAACAGACAACTGGTGCCAGAGCCATGGCCTCAAGCTAAATGCCAAAAAGTGTATAGTCATCCCCTTTGGCAAAAACAAAGTGCCCACAAATTACCACATAGGTGGTAATCCATTAAGTACAGAAGAAGTAATTAGGGACCTGGGGACCCAAGTTGATAGCAATCTCTCATTTGACAACCACGTGGCCAAAGTGGTTAGAAAAACATTTTATATAGCCCACCTAATCATGAAGGGATTCACATCTAGATCAGGGGAGGTCATCGTGCCTCTTTACTCATCCCTCATCAGGCCCATAATTGAGCACAATGCCCCTTTTGAGATGTACCTTACCAGGCACCTGCAGCAACTGGAAATACCCCAAAAGTACCTCACCAAGAGGATCAAAGGGCTCAAACAGATGCCATATGCTGCCCGGTTAAAGAAACTCCAGCTCTACTCAGTGGCATACTGCCTGCTCAGAGGCGATCTGTGCCTGATGTATAAAGCCATGTCCAACCCGGAATTAATGGACATGCTGCACCTCAGAAAATCCAAATCCAATCGAGCTACGCGCTCGAGAGACTTGAACCTCAGCACTGAAATAAATAGGACATGCTGGAGGGACAGATTCATAACCCAGAGACTCCCTTCACTCTGGAATAAAATTCCAGTCCAGGTTAGGCAGAGTCCCTCATTGACTCTCTTCAAGAGGAATCTTGATGAGTGGATGGGAGATCATAGGTTTACCCCGGGTATCACTTCTGTGTCACTGTTAGACAGAGGCACAGTATACTAACCTCAAAAAAGGGCATAGCAAAATTAATTTAAAATGGGTGGCGAAAGCCAAACACACTCTGGCTAGGCTTATAAATGCCCTAGGGCAGATAGCCTAGTATGAACCTATGAACCTATATATATATATATATATATATATATATATATATATATATATATATATATATATATATATATATATATATATACACAAACACACACACACACACATATATATATATATATATATATATATATATATATAGATATATAGATATATATATATATATATATATATATATATATATATATATATACCATGCACACAAGGAAACTACCCTGTACTGCCCATACTATCGCATACAGGTATAGCAGTGTCCTCCCTAACACCTCCAGCGGATGTTACAGTATGTTACAGTGCTGAGACAGTGTGCATGGTTACCCTCATAGAGTGTGGATGTATCATAATAGTTGTTCAAGTGTGTGTGTGTGTGTGTGTGTGTGTGTGTGTGTGTGTGTGTGTGTGTGTGTGTGTGTGTGTGTGTGTATGTGTGTATGTGTGTGTGTGTGTGTGTGTGTGTGTGTGTGTGTGTAGGCTCATGTCGTATCATTCCACATCACATATGTTATGTCAGAGGCATGGGATTAGTGGTGATATTATTCTGATATTGTTCGTGAATGTGGTTGGTTCTTGTAATGTTTTCCATGATCCTTTGCCTATGCCGACTTTGTTGGGGACCTCTGCTGAGAGTACACTCATATTCAGGCATATCAGTTTGCACAGCTTCACAATATGCACCATACCCCACTTGTATGTCAGATCCCTGATAGATGTCCTATGCATTCTTCATGTAAGGGTGCTTATCTCATACACACATCCTCCCCATTGCTATGTCTCCTTGTGTGACAGTCACAGACAAAACATTTTTGCTATATAGTCTGAACAGTACCATATACATATGTGCTTGGTGTTGCTGCTACAACCATCTTCCATTGACATGACTTCTTCTGTTGTACATTAGGGAGTTTCACCTGTCCTCCTTCTCTGAGTTCATTCATACAATTCATCTGTATGTCCCTATTCAATACACACACTTTACCTGAATGATTATTTTACATGCCAGTCCATATCCTATTACAGATCATTAACACAGCTTCACTACAGTATGCCAGGAATAGGATATCACAATACTCTGCACTGTAGGTACACTGTCCTGTACTATGTTTTGACCTTAAACTTCACATTCATATCTCTCAACTGTCCAGATAGTCCAAGGATGTCCAGATGTTTTCCTTATCAAGTATGTGGCTTTTTGCCATATCACTGGGATGATCTCTGGACTGATATGACTCAAAAGTATTACATTTGAGTGCTTATCTCTCAACTGTCCTGATTTATGCAGAATGTCCAGTTTTTGTCTTATTTTTGGGATCTTTTCCTCATAACATTTTTGTTTTCTGGCAAATCATTGGGATGCTATTGCAGGGTGAAACTGGTGACTGACATTTGAGTTTAAAACTTCATACTCTTCAGAAAGTTCATGCTAATGTACAATCTATTATTCTATCAAATTTCTAAGTTTGGAAGTGCGATATTAAAAATCTGTCCCTATTTTTGGGCCTTTGTCCCCACATTATGTATGCCTTTGTCCACATATCTTGCTCAAAGAGGATGACAGGTATGTTTGAATTTCATTCTACCACATTTCTATCCAACGTCTATGGCAAATATGTCTCGTTAAATGTCCCCGCATTATGCTGGCCTTTGTGAAGATATGTTTCACTAACAGATACACAGCTGTCTGTGAAACCCTGATGGTAATTGTTTAACCCATACAAATCCGTTGAACATAGATGCCCTGATTTATACAGAAATGTATCCGCTTATCCACGTTCATTTACACAGTTTCCTGGCCAGCAACACTGTTGCTAGACACGAAACTTAACTTAGCTGTGCCGCACACCATTAATATGCATTGCACCTTGCAGCTCTCCTCGCACAACATGCATACACGTAAACTCCATGTAGGCTTCCCGAGGAGCATACACAGAGTTTGTAGATCAATATGTATGTATATCTTTAAGAAGCTTTCTAGGGGCTTGTACAAGTGTATAAATACTGAGCACATGTGAGCCTGACTACCATTTTGTAATAAGCTGTTGAGATGTAAGCATGTATGTCTGTGAAGTCTGTCAGTTCATCAAGTTGTTTATATTTTGTACTGCTGCCATCCATCCTGATGTGTTTCTATGTAATAAAGCATATAAAGAAACTACCCCGCCTGTTCGTCTTCACTTGTAAAACAAGATGAGTCACATGGTGCCAGAATGGGATCCAGAAATCCAGATTCAGGATGGAGAGGTACTCAGTTAATGGTGGAGGAATATAGAGAAACGGATCATCTCTACTGCACTTATAACATGCAAAACAGGTCAGAAATATATTTCAGGTATCAAAGCTTACTTAAATGATTTCTTACTCTCAAAATATAAAACAATGCACTCAGAACACTCTAAACAACTTTCTAAGTAAACAAAATTTCCGAAACTGTGACATATTGAAAAAAAATATTCAAATAACTATGGAAAATGTTTGAAATAACGTCTGAATCACATAACATGTATAAATAAGGAAAATGACCTCATTTTTTCATGATGTGCTACTTTTTCACATTAACTAAAGCTATTCAAGATATCCGAAGTGTGTGAGGTGTTCGCATGTTTATGCAGTATTACAGTACAGTTATTTTACAAAATACAGCCATTTCAAAGCATATTTTGCAAAGTACAGTATTTTGAAGAGTTAATTGTGCATTTGAATGTTATTACACGTACCTGGTGTGTGTATATGTTCATGCATAATTACAAGGGGCATATTTTCAGTGTGTTTCAGCATACTTTGTTAACATGGCAGACGGATTTCGAAAACCAGGCCCTCTTGTATTTGATAATAATATTGCAGAGAATTGGAGAGTGTTTGAGCAACAGTACAATATTGTCATACAAGCTGCATTTTGTGATAAAGATGACCATACAAAGGCATTTATTCTGTTTAAGTTGGCTGGTTCAGAAGCCATAGAAAGAGTGTTCATTAGTGTATGCACCTGCTGTGTTTGTAGGGGAGGGGGAAAATGCAATATAGTGGTACTGGCTGAGTCAAGGGAAGACCCGAGTGCTTAATAAGTAAATTTAGAGAAATGTGTATCCCCCAAATTAATATTACAATGGAAAGGCACTTATTTTACACAAGAGATCAAAAGCCTGGGGAAACTTTTGCAGCATATATAACTGACTTGAGAAACAAAGCTGAAATGTGCAGATTTCGTGATTTAAGGGATGAGGTGATAAAAGACAGACGTGTTGTATTAAAGATGATACTGTGAGAAAGATTTTGCTTCATGACAGTGATTTAACTTTGAATAAGGCCACTGAGATTTGTCAGATATATGAGCTTACAGAAAAGCACAAAAATATGCTTACAAATGAGAAATGCATGCTTCCAGTATCTTCTAAAACTCATGTTGATAGTATGTAGCACGTGGTTAAAAGAAACAGGCCCAAGCACATGGCAGCAACTGTAAGCCTTGCAACAGTCACTGGGAAACCCCATAGCTTTCTAGCAAATTCCAGAGTGTGCACAGTCTCAGTGAAGCACAAGGGTGAGTCAGCAAACAGGCATAAGAGTGAGGGTATGTGCTAATTTAGCCTCATAGTCAATTGTCGTGGTTTAAAAAAAAACAGGCGGCTGTGGTGGCAATCATGAGTCTGAAAGAGAAAAGTGTTTAGCTTTTGGTCAGCAATGCCACAGATGTAAAAAGTGGAATAATTTTCAAAGATTTTGTAAATCAAAAGAAGCACATTCTTTTTTTAAAAGAGAACATTCAAAGAGACAAGTTGATCAATTAGAAAACTGTGACCCTACTTTTTATGTTGATGGTGTGCCTGTGCTTAAAGAAACAGTCAATGCAGTAGATTTATGGGCAAACAATGAAGTATTTTGTACTAGGTTCATAGGTTCATAGGTTCGTACTAGGCTATCTGCCCTAGGGCATTTATAAGCCTAGCCAGAGTGTGTGTGGCTTACACCACCCCTTAGGATGAGAATACTATGTCCTTTTGGGGTTTAGTTTACTATGCCTCTGTCTAGTAGTGACACAGAGATGACCCCCGGGGTAAACCTACGATCTCCCATCCACTCGTCGAGATTTCTCTTAAATAGAGTCAGTGAGGGGCTCTGCCTAACATGGACTGGGATTCTGTTCCAGAGTGTAGAGAGCCTCTGGGTTATGAATCTGTCCCTCCAGCACGTCCTATTTATTTCTGTGTTGAGGTTTAAGTCACTTGTTCTCGTGGCTCTGATGGATTTGGATTTTCTGAGGTGGAGCATGTCCATTAATTCAGGATTGGACATGGCCTTGTACGTCAGGCACAGATCACCTCTGAGTAGGCGGTATGCGACTGAATAGAGCTGGAGTTTTTCAGTCGGGCAGCATATGACATATGTTTAAGACCCTTTATCCTCTTGGTGAGGAACTTTTGGGGTCTTTCCAACTGCTGCAGGTGTCGGGTGAGATACATCCCAAATGGGGCATTGTACTCAATCATTGGCCTGATAAGAGAAGAGTACAGGGGCACAATGACCTCTCTTGATCTAGATGTGAAACCCTTCATGATAAGGTGGGCAATATAGAAGGTCTTCCTAACCACTTTGGCAATGTGAGTGTCAAAGGAGAGGTTACTGTCAACCTGGGTCCCTAGGTCCCTGATTACCTCTTCCGTACTTAATGGATTACCACCTATGTGGTAATTTGTCGGTACCTTGTTTTTCCCAAAGGGTATGACTATACATTTTTTGGCGTTCAGCTTAAGGCCATGGCTCTGGCACCAATTATCCATTTCTATGAGGCCTCTCTGAAGGATGTTTGTGTCCGCTGGAGTATCAATTATGGCGCCCAGTTTGCAGTCATCTGCGAACTTTGTCAGCCACAATCCTCCTATGTTTGCCTGTACCTCGGAAAAATAAATGCCGAACAAGAGGAGTCCCAGGACTGAGCCCTGTGGGACACCGCTTGTGACTGGCTTAGAGTCTGACATAACTCCAGCAACTCTGACCCTGTGGGTTTTGTCCTTGAGCCAGTTTGCAACCCATCTTGTGACATATGGGTTTACATTTAAGCTGGTGAGTTTGTCTATGATGCCCGAGTGGGGTATTGTGTCAAAGGCTTTTGCAAGGTCAAGGTAGGCTGTGTGAACTGCCTTACCCTCATCAATGGCCTTAGTGACTGTTTCAAAAAAGTCGACCAAGTTCAAAAGGCAGGATCTGCCCTTGACAAAGCCAAATTGGGTAGGATCCAATGTCTGTAGGTCCCCAATGTCTTTGTTTATGAGTTCCATAATGATCCTCTCCATAGCTTTGCAGACCAGGCTCGTCAAGCTTATGGGGCAGTAATTTCCAGGGTCCGTAGAAGCACCGCCTTTGTGAAGTGGGACCACTGTTGCCGTACGCCACTCTTTGGGTACGTATCCTGTAGTAAGGCTAACATTAAACAGCAGCCTTATGTGTGGGTTTAGTTCCTCTTGGAGTTCATGTAGCACACAGCCCGGGACACCATCCGGTCCCATTGATGCTGTGTTTTTAGCTTTAGAGTGGGCGGCTCTCATCTGGGCATCTGAGATGTTAGGGAGGCTACACTCTGCTGGGATAGTTATTTCTCCTTTTGGGGGGAGGGGGAGTAGAAATTTGCACTGAACCTGTCTGCCAGAATGTTGGCAATGTCAGTGGGTTCAGTGTATTTTGTGTCATTTTGGACTAACTCTGAGCATATCTGGGAGTTTCCACCCAGGTTTCTATTCCGATAAATGGGAGACCCACAGAGCTCAAAGCTGACACAAGTTCAAAGTGCAATATTATGTCAGCAGAAACATTTGCTAGAGTATGTGCTGGTGAGAAGCCTGATTTGCTAAGTATGCAAAGTTTGTTGCTTATGGTGGTGAAGAAATTCAAACTGAAGGTTTAGTAGTGCTTTCATGTTACTCTGCTGGAAACAGCTGTGACTTGCAATTTTATGTGGTCAAAAGGCACGAACAGTCATTATTAGGCCTCAGAGATAGTTTGAAAATGGGACTACTTTCATTTAATAAGAAAGTTCATTATGTTAGCTTAAAGGTGGCCTAATAGTTAAGGTGTTTGCCTTACAAGCACAAGGTGAAGAGTTTGAGTCTCACAAGGTATAATTGGCTAAGCTTAAAATGGCTCGCAAGGGCAGTTAGCTTAGTACTAACCTATGAAAAGACCACTGTTCTAATTTTGCCCAGTCTATTTTCTCTACCTATGCTGATCTTTTTGAAGACAAACTAGGCAAACTCCCAATTGTGTACTCCATGAAGTTAGACCCAGAGGTCAGTCCAGTTATCAGACCTGCCCAGAAAGTTCCAGTACCTATGCAGAACAGAGTCAAAGCCAAGCTAGATAAAATGGTGCTGCAAGGTGTGATTTCTCAAGTTGACGAACCAACTGAATGGGGATCCTCCATGGTTGTCGCTCATAAGAAAAGCTCAGATGATATCAGAATATGATCCACGAGATTTGAACAAAGCACTGAAAAGACCACATCATTCAATACATACAGTCAAAGAAGTCACTGCTATTATACCAAATGCTGCTGTTTTTTTCTGCCTGAGATGCAAAGAGTTCATTTTGGCAAAATTTTGCTTGATCAAAAATCTTCTTTGCTAACCACTTTCAGTGCTCCTTTTGGCAGGTACAGATTTTTGAGAATGCCATTTGGTATAAATTCTGTCAGTGAAGTCTTCCAGAATGCAATGGAGCAAATTTTGTCTGGTTATCCATGTGCTATTATAGTAGATGATATTCTAGTAGGAGGTAATGGTGAAGCCAAGCATGACAGAAACCTCAAGAAAGTTCTGGAAAGAGCATATGAAGTGAATCTTAAGATGAATCCTCAGAAGTGCAAATTCAGGCTATGAGAAGTTAATTATGTTGGTCATTTGTTTATCATTTCAGGCTTATGACCAGATCCTTCAAAGCAAACATTTAGTCTTAAGATGCCAGCTCCAGACAATATTCAAACCCTGAAATGTTTTCTTGGCATGGTTAACTATCTAGGCAAGTTCATTCCACACTTGAGCCAACTTTCAGCACTGCTGAAAGAGCTGACACACAAAGATGTATCCTGGTCATGGTTAGAGCAACAACAGAGGGCATTTGATGTCCTGAAGCAGAGAATTGCCAGTTCACCTACTCTCAGATACTACAATGTTCACAAACCAGTTACACTTTCTTGTGGTGCTTCAACGTTTGGTCTTGGTGCAGATATTCTTCAAGAGGGTAGACCAGTAGCCTATGCATCCAGAACTCTAACCCCAACTGAAATGTAGTATGCACAGATAGAGATATAACTCTTGGCAATTGTGTTTGCATGTTCGAAGTTTGATGAGTATATTTATGGTAAACCTATGAAGATCGAAACAGATCACCAACCACTAGTCACTATTTTGAAAAAGCTTATGCACATAGCTCCTGCCAGACTGCAATGCATTATGCTGAAATTGCAAAAGTATAATTTCAATCTTGTCTCCATGAAAGGCAAACTTCTTTATCTTGCTAATACATTATCCAGATCACCTAGAGATACCACTGAACAGCATTAAAATGAGAAACTTGATTTTGAAGTCATGGACGTGAGAAATTTTTTTTCACATCTTGATGAGCTTCAAAGTCATACAGCCACAGATCCAGTTCTTCAGAAGCTCAACCACTTTATCAGTCAAGATGGCTTTCAAAGCAGTCTTGCTTACCAGTGGAAGTGCAACCATATTTTCCTTACAGAGATGAAACTTTGTTTGACAATGGTATTATCGTGAAAGGTCCAAAAGTAATTGTTCCAAAATCCTTGCAACAAGAATATATTACTAACTTTCAAAGTTCGGCATTTTCGCTGTTTACAGCATTCAGTTTTATAAACTTTCATTCATATAATATAGACACGTTTTGATTGCTATATCACTAGATCAGGTCACATTTCCAGACCATGTTCCAGATACACGGCGACTTGGACATAAGGACATGAATGTCGTATATATTTCTTATTGTCTGTACAATTGCATGTTTCTTTTCAAATGCCATTATACTGTGGGCAATTCATTAAAGAAGGAGGATGCAGATCAATACGTATGTATAACTTTAATAAACTTTCAAGGGGCTTGCACAAGTATATAAATACTGAGCATGTGCGAGCCTGACTGCCATTTTGTAGTAAGCTGTCGAGATGTAAGCATGTATGCTTGTGAAGTCTGTCAGTTCATCAAGTTGTTTATATTTTGTACTGCTGCCATCCATCCTGATATGTTTCTATGTAATAAGGCATATAAAGAAACTACCCCGCCTGTTCATCTTCACTTGTAAAACTAGACGATTGACAGAGTTTATTGAATGTCTATTAATCCAGGAACTGATTCTACTAGAAGAAGGATGAGACAACTAGTATTTTGGCCTTCTATGTCACAGGCTATTGAGAGAGTACTTTCATCTTGTTCTGTATGTAATAGTACAAAGCCACATCAACAGAAAGAACCACTTCAGCTAAAGCAGATTCCTGAACTACCTTGGTCGACAGTAGATACAGACATTTTCGAGTGGAATGGTCAGCATTATTTGGTGTTAGTAGACTCTTATTCTAAGCGGTTCGGGATTGACATACTTCCTAATCTAGCGTCCAGTACTGTCATTACTAAGATGAAGCATCATTTTGCAGTCCATGGTAGTCCACACAAAGTTATTTCTGAGAATGGTACACAGTTTACAAGCCAGCAGTTCAAAAGATTTGCTGATGAGTGGGACTTTACTCATGTTACACGTAGCCCTGAGTATCCACAATCAAATGGTTTGGCAGAACGTGTAGTTCAAAGTGCAAAACAATTACTAGAGAAGTTGAAATGAGGAAATAGTAATGTTTTCTTGAATCTCTTGAATCTCAGAAATGTTCCTCATGATAAACATCTTGGTTTACCTACACAGAGGCTTCTGTCGAAACAAACCAGAACCACACTACCGATTAGTAGTTCATTATTGGTTCCATGTGTCAAGAAAATCAGATTAGTGAAAATCCATCTGTTGAACAAGTGCTTATCTTAGAAGCCCTATCATGATAAGACTAGCAAACCCCTCAATCCATTACGAGAAGGGGAGATAGTGAGGATGCAGATGACAAAAGGTTTTGATTGGATTGGAGTCATGAAGAGTGTATGTCCAGAGCTGAAATAGTACATTGTGGAATTGCAAGGAGCTGAATTTAGGCAAAATCGCAAACATTTGGTCCTGGTGTCTGAGCCTGTATTGATACCTGCGAGAGAGACTCTCAGAGTGAGTTATCCAGCGTTACAGTTTCAGAGGACATTCCAGTAAATATCCTTGTTCCTGAGAAGAGTCCCAAAACTCCTGAAGCAAGTTGTTCACCAATGAATGTCCCTGTTACTAAACCCAGTTTTGACACATTCCTATTATAAGAATGAAAGTCCAAAATATCGAACGGGTGTATACGGGAAAATGCCATTCATCTATCTGTTTTTTATGAGATCGCGGAACAGTTAAGATTGGGAAATTTGCTCTTTCCTCATTGTAGTGCGATCTCGGAGTTAGTATATATAATTAGCGGGAGGTGTGGGCTCAAAGTTCGGCATTTTCACTGTTTACAGCATTCAATTTTATGAACTTTCATTCATATAATATAGACCCATTTTGATTTCTATATCACTAGATCAGGTCACATTTCCAGACCATGTTCCAGATACACGGCGACTTAGACATAAGAACATGAACGTCGTATCTATTTCTTATTGTCTGTACAATTGCATGTTTCTTTTCAAATGTCATTATACTGTGGGCAATTCATTAAAGAGGGAGGACTTAGATCAATATGTATGTATAACCTTAAGAACCTTTCTAGGGGCTTGCACAAGTATATAAATACTGAGCACGTGCGAGCCTGACTGCCATTTTATACTGTTGAGATGTAAGCATGTATGTCTGTGTAGTCTGTCAGTTAATCAGTTTGTTTTTATTTTGTACTGCTGCCATCCATCCTGATGTGTTTCTGTGTAATAAAGCACATAAAAAATCTAACCCTGCCTGTTCATCTTCACTTGTAAAACAAGATGAGCAACAGAGTTGATTGAATGTCTATTAATATGGTATTGTTATACTGTTACTTTATGATACTCTTTGTTTCACTGTTTGGGGGGCTTTCTGTTTTGGATCACCTCTGAAAATAAGATTGCTTCCAGCTGGGCTATGCCAGTTAATAAATAATAAATAAATACTTAAATATGTAAATACGTAATTATACAACATGATAATGTGAACTCGACACACTGAAAAAAAGGTGATTTAAACAAGATAACAGCACATTGTGATTACCTATATAATAAGTTCACAGGGTCATAGTTAAGTACTAGGCTAGTTGCCCTTGCATGCCATTTTAAGCCTGGTCAAGTTCACCTTCAAAGATGAGAATCAAGCCATGTACGTTGTGTTTGTGAGGCAAACACCTTAACCATTATGCCAAAAAGATGAAAGAATGAAAAAAGGAAAAAACAGCCTTGAAAAACTGGACTCAGGATAAAATACTTTTTTTTTTATGGAATGTAGTAATTAGTGTCAAGTATGGAGAGCTGTTCTTTAGAATGGTGGGGGCCTTAACCAGATTAAAAGAATCAGGACATGCCTGCTTAAAGCAAGAAAAAAAAAAGTCAGGATGTTATAACAGAATCTGTAGGTTCTACAGTTAAAAAAGTGGAGTTAACAAGATGAGGAGATTCATCACAGCCTTGCATTAGGCCCTCATTTCCCATCATAATTAAGCGATACATGTGTGCATATCATAGCTGGTGGAGGGCATGTCCTCTTAGTTAAGTGAAAGTGCCCTACTGGGGTTTCATAGAAGATTTAATGTTAGTATGAAGTTCACTTCTTGATAAGCTGCCCTCTCCACTGAAAATTATTTGTATTTATTTTTTAATGCAGTCAGAAGTATGTTTGAATTTTAAAGAGACAGAAGTAGTTCAAATATATGCCATTCTTCATCTCTTTGCAGTTACTTACCTAGTGTATATGCTAGATTTGAGTGCTGTACAAGTTTTTGTTTCCTGCAAAATTTTGCTTTAGATGTGCTTCTCACTTTGAATAAGGGGTTCTTACCACAGCAGGGTTTGCTGATGACTTAAACTAGTTATGTGGGATGTTACATGCATCAGAAGCAAAGCATTCACAAAAATATCGGTGGGGGGCTTTTCACCCCAGGCGTCTGCTGAAAAAGGCTATTTTAGCTCAGTCGGACTACTCTCGGACAACAAATGTAAAATAAAATAAATAAATAAATAAATAAATATGGGACTCTCAACCCAGAGGAAAACATATATCATTCTGGATACTCTGTGCAACTGATTGCAAAGCCAAACGGTACCAAGCAACTAAATCAGTCCGTGTGCGTGTGTGCGTGTGTGTGTGAGTGTGTGTTGGGGGTGGGGAGGATTATCCTGTCTTCGAACACATCATGAAGAAAATAGAGAAAGAAAGTAGAAAAAAGTCCTCCAATAATATGATTTTTTTCAGAGAGTGTGGTGTGTGTGTGTGTGTGCGTGTGTGCGTGTGTGCGTGTGTGAGATGTGAGTGCAGTGAGTTGCAGGAGGGAAGTCAGGTCAGATGAATATTTACATATGTATAATTCATTTTTATCAGAACATTAAAACAAAATTAGCTTTGTTCTTCAAACCCAGACTGGGTGATGCTGAATACTGCATTTTTTTCCTAAAATTACATTAGTTTGTTTAAACTTTTACTTTAAAGTAGCATCATAAAACTTCCATCTACATTTGTGAACTGCTTTTTATCAGGTCTGCATAAAAAAATGCTAGATTCTTACAATTTACTAACTTTTTCAGACACGTTTCCTGCAGCTATTTTTTCAAGATGGTTTACATCTGAAAGGCTAGAGACACTAATCATCCGACACCATTCCCACTTGTCCTCCTGTGTCAAAATTTAGAGACGTGACTGAGGAGAGAAATCTGTGGCATGACAACATGTAAAAATACTGGTGTTTTTGCTTCAGAAGCAAATGTTCATTTTTATGTGAATATTACAGTCTTTAGTTCTCATAATTTACAAATTCATAAGTTCCAAGAAGCGTGTAAAAATACTACAAATAGTAAAACTTAACCTAAGTCAGAAATTGACTATAGAAATACACACAGACACGCGCGTATGCACGCGCGTGCACACACACACACACACACACACACACACACACACACACATTTTCTTTTCTCTGAGGAGTATTAGCTTTAACTAGAGATAATAATTTATTTCTTTTGACAAATACATTTCCTGCCCACCAAGAATCAATGCAAAGAGCTCAACAGCAGTTCAGTAAGAAAAAAAAAGAACAAAAAAAAAATTAGTTCTTGTGTTTAGCGGTACTTTTTAGTTTTGAGAGGTCATAACATGCATCCTTAAGCAGTTTCAGACAACGTTGACCTTCTGTGCCATAATTAAAAAGTTATTTTGTCCCTTGCTGTGCAGATTTAAGTATCCAAAATCAGTCAGTACAATAGATTGTGTGCCTCTTCTTCTTGCGGTATTTAACTGTTTCTGTTTTTCTCAAAATGTTAGCATTGCATACTGACTCCATATGTACATATTGTGCCAAACTCTTTCTTCTGATAATGTGTCTGTCTGTACAGCAGCCTGGATGTTAAATCCATTTCAGATGCTTTTCTGAGTATCAGCCAGTAATGGTCAATAAATAGTTCTTAGGCTGCAATGCTTGGCTCACTGAATCAGGAGACACGTATACTCCCCCCTCCCCCATGGTATTCTTTGCCAAGACTTTCCCACAAAAACATTTTAGATTCTCTTTAATGAAGAAAAAGTCTGGAACCATGTGCAACCTTATTTAAAATGTCTGCTTACGCAGAATGCAAAATACAATTGAGTGACAGTTTAAATGCTGCATTTTCAACCCTGAACATACTTCTCAACCTCTTAGTGAAAAAATCTGGACAAAGTCTGAAAAAATGGTGGGACAAAGCCCCCAAAATAGGGACATATTTTAAATATTGCTGTTATAAACGTAGAAAATTGCTAGAATAATAGGTTTGTGTTAACATACATTTTCTGAAGGTTTTGTAGTCTGAAACTCAAATGTATTTCATTATTTGGTGACTTCAGTCCTCAAATCATCCCAGTAATTTGCCAGAAAAAACACAAATATTATGAGGAACAGACCAAAAATATAATGCAAAAATCTGGACATTCTGTGAAAACCTGGACAGTTGAGAGGTATGACCCTGAATACAGTATATAGGTATACAAAGTGTTTTTTTAAAACAAACATGACATATTCAGTTTTAAAAAAAGAGAGACTAGTATTACTCCAGTGCTGTTCATGCCATCGATAATGTCCAGAGGCTTTAAATAATAATAACAGAAAATGGCAACTTAGTAAGAAAATGATCTGATAAAGGAAATGTTGCTTATAAACTGACTAGAAGATAATTGTAAAACAAATTTTGCATTAGGTAACCACACATGTAATAGATAACATTACTGGCATATAAGAAAACTTCAGTTATCATCAAATAGTTTGAAATAATAATTAAAGTAACCTGCACTAGCAAAAAACTGATAGGATCCTGTGAGAAGCTTGTGTCTTTAAACAGCTGCATGCTCTCAGGTTAAGTAACTTGCAAATAGTCTTTGAATATCCTTGCACACCTTGTCTGACAACATGCACAAGAAATTTGGAGTTCAACTGGCAATGTATGTATGAGGTTTATTAACTAAAAAAAAAAAAAAAAAAAAATTGGTTTGTTGCAGCAGTTTACCTTCTTTTCCGGTAATCACTTATTCAAACAAATTAGGGCCTCCCTGAATACTAGAGGACATATTTGAGAAAAATTAAAAAAAATGCTGTAGTGCTCCATGGCTACTAGAAGAAAGAGGTATCAACATTAATTCTGAGGCTAAGTTGCTAATGTTATCGTTAGACTTTAAGGGGGTACCTTTGGACATGTGTCATGTGCCCATTAAATTCTATTGATGCGACACTCACTTTCCTGCACTGTAAGGCTTAAGTTCATTGTTTTTCCTCAGTGATAATAGTGAATGAAAAATAGATATTTTTCTTATAGAAGAAGCAGCCAAAACATTCCCTGATGGGTGAAGGTGTTGTTCATCAATTTATTTATCATGTGCTGTAGTGCAAAGGTAAGCTTCAACACATCAGAAAATCAGTTTGACATAAATACATACATGTAAAGATGTGTCAAACTGCAAAAGGAAAATGAATACACAACTCTAACTTTTTTACATAATATAGTTCAAGGTATCACTTTAGATGCCATGTTATTTCTAAGTAAACTAGTGTGGCTATCAGCAGACCACATGGCCTTTCCGATGCTCTAAAATTGTGCTTACTAATAGGTATGATGCAGAGTGTAACTTATCCTCTCATCATACAGAAACAGAAGTATAGATTCATAAATTCTGAAAGCAGATAATGGCTTCATGACTCACTCCCCTTATTTATTTGATAGCTGAGAAATTCTGCTTGTCTAATTGCCTCTGTAAGGATCCATCTTCCCCATGGATTTAATAATTCAGTCCACATTTTTGATCATGCCAGCACTTCAGTGAGGCTGTTCTAAATACTCACCATTCTTTCTTTGAAAAAATGTTTTCCTTTATCTCCCATGGTCACCCACATAGTAACCCGCAAACTGGGTCATTTTTTTATAGACAACTTTGGATGAAAAGATTTTACCCACATAGCTTCTAAGAATTCCTATGAAGTACTTAAACATTTCTATCACGTCCTCCAATTGTCATTTTTCCAAAACATACTCAGATTAAATTATTTTCTGCCAAAGACTTTGTGGCAATGAAGTTGATAGCAATGGTTATCGCCTTTTAAATGGTATTTCTGTTTACGTAAAGCTAGCATGCAGACAAGAGATTTTGCAACGACCAAGTTGATGTTGTGCCATCATGCTGACATTTTGTTTCCTTCATGACACATTGTTATGGCTTGATATCATTAATACATTTTTAAACACTTTAATACATTGTGATGAAGGGTACCATAACAACACCATTATATTCAGACACTTGTCTTCTCATAGTATGGTATTTGCGCATTGGATGTTTTAGCTGTGTACAACAATTAGGCCAGTCCTTTCTTACATAATTAATAAACATATGTGTCTCATTCTCATGTTTGATACCTTGCTTTAGTCTTTCAATCTTTTAGGTAGGAATTGGTGGATTTGTCATGATACTCCACACATACAAAATAATGCATTCTTTGGTGTCAGAATGTGCCAGGCCAGATATTGCCTTTCCTGACAACATTTTAGCCACAATCAATTGCTTTCTAGGTACATGGATTGCTCTGGTGTTAAAATATCTCATTCTTTAAATTACCCCGTCTGCTGCTGATTATCATTTGCCACCAGCTCATTTCCTCATTCACTGGGGTTATTGGACCAACTTAGTCTTCTGGACTTCACCTAACCCCACATCTGGGAGCAGGTGAGAATATTGGGGTTCCTGGGGTAGTATCACACTCTGTGGCAGCCTTGCAAGCTCCGCAACTGCTGCCTACAGGAGGTGCATGCATGATTCCACGCATGTGAAACCTCCACATCAAATAGCATGCCACTTGCAGGACGGATCTTGTCTGTCTCTTAATGCTGCTATTGCAGTCAGCCTAGGCAGACCCCCACCCCCCAGGATGGGCAAGCCAGCATCATATGCTTTGTCCTACCTCCCCATCCAGTTTGTTCAGCAGCTGAGCTGCTAGTTGACCTCAGTCATCTGGGGCATGGCAAGGGTCTTTATTCCTCTGTACCACGTGGCAAGAAAATGTACATTGGTGGAACCTTGTCCAAATCATAGGAATTAATCAGTGGGCAGGAGGGGCCTTAGGTCAACTGGTGCCCTAGGCAAAAGGGCACCAAGGCACCCCCCACCACACCACCCAGTGCCCCCATCCTGGTCTACCTACACCAAATAAATACTGGAATTAAGTGCCCCTACTAAAGCGGCGCCCTAGGCGGACGCTTAGTTGGCCTATGCCTAAGGCCGGCTATGTCAGTGGGACCAGTGGTTTGTGCTCAGTCTAGGGTTTGGAATCTCTCCAGCCCTAATAGGTATCTTGAGGATTTCTCAGTGTCCACACACCTGCACTCTTTTTTGATTTGTCAGTAGCTTTTTTTCATTATCAGTTACCATTCTGAAGCAATCGGCAGTAGGTCTTAATACCTGTACATCCTTCTAGAGTAAAGCAACACTTAGACCACAGCTACTAGCATCATCACTTATTCTGGTTTTATGACATCATAGTAGCTAAGCACTAGAACAGACATCAGCATATGTTTAACTTTGCTGAAGGCTTAGGGTTGACCATTCCCTTATGACCAAGTACATTTCTTTTTACAAACAGGTCAGTAGATGCATAACTGTCGACAGATATGACACAAACTTGTGCAAAAAATCTATCATAATATCTAAGGCCAGATGTTGCTAAGTAGCACCAGTTGGACCTTTTAGTTCTGCTTTGACATTCCTTGAATCTGGTCTGATTCTACTAGCACTTAAGCTTTGACCAAAATATTAAAATTTAGGCTTAGGAAAACTGTGTGTCTCTACATAGCTTCAAAGCTGAGTTTTTAATGATTTCGAACCTTACCTAACAGAATAGTATATTTTCACTCTGCATCACCGTAAGCACTGTGAGATTGTGCTTTTCTTTTCTGTCTGAAAATAAAACTGGTTTCAGATGCTGATATTGGGCACACTTTTGTTAGTGTATTTTGCTCTTGAGAGAGGTTCTAGATAACATTTTATGAAGGCTTCCTTGTGGATTGCCAGCCTTAACTGGATTTTTTTAGATGTGATACCTGTAATAAATACTTTTTTGACATATTAGAATAGAATTTCTTCACAGTCTGTCTTAAGAAAGAGGAAACTTTTTGTTTAACCAGTGCTTTTATAGAAAAGTAATGTGAATACATTGAAATCCTTTTAAAGCATTGACTGTATTTGCAATATTAGCTTCGCTTAATCATTTTGGAAGGTTTGCCAGCATCTCTATTGTCAATGTTTTCTCCTGTGTTTGTATTGCAGACATAACCCATTGTTGGTTAGGCAAAATTAGGACATAGCTAATCTATTAAATATCACTGCAAAGCTGTATATAATAATTTTAATAATATTATTACTAAGTGAAATGAATTACTAGTTCCCTCACAAACTACGGTTTGTTCTTGGTTTAAGGATGAATAAGATCTGAATCATGAAAGCCATATTCCAAAATTAAGTTTAATATTTTAATTAGAATATAAACCAATTCCAGTGAGAATGGTTGGCAAAACCCTAAAAAAGCTGTTCCATCCTTTGGGTTTATTCTGTCTTTGCTTAAAGGTCACTAGGTGTGTTTTCTCTTTTAAAATAAAGAAATGTATTAAGTTAGTTTGATCCTGGAACAATGAGAAAAAGAGACAGTTCTTGCAAAAAAAGTATTGATAAAAGCACCCAGGAAAGCCACACAGTCCTATAAATCGATTCTGTTTTTGGATTTTTGCTATTTTGCATTTCTCTGGGAACAAAAGAAGTACTTACTCCATTGAAACAGGAGACTGATTGAGTCAGCATGATTAAAGGGTATGTATTTACCAGAAATATTGTCAATATAGTTATAAGTTAGTGTTCCAGTATCATCTACTTCAGGTTTATTATACATTTTATGGCAAGTAGATCCAAAGACTTGGATATAGTAAAAGTTTGTTACGTAAGCTTCCTCATTGGAATTAAAAGAAAACTTGCCTTTTAGCAATATTTAACATATTTGCTAAGATCCTTAATGGATTTTGCCTCGTGTGGGTAATTTTGTGACATTTTAGAGGCATGGGCTTATTCATATACTGCATATGAGTTAAGGAGATTGGTCTGAATTTTTCTGTATTGTTGTTTAAGTGACTGAAAGTGCAAGCTTCAATTTCACCAGTTCTTTAAACTGCTTGTTAAGGGCATACATCCTTTAAATGCACTATCAGGAAAGCTACAGTCTGACTTATCAGAATAGAGCTGAGAGTGGTTTAAATACAGAGCATTTCATGTCCAAACTGATATCATGGTTTATGCTCTCTAAGAATGAGTTCTTAATAACAGGTCTTGTTGTTTTTTAACCATCTGGACAATAAGGATATAAGGAATGACACCCCAATTACTACCCAATAGATTATCTTGCCAAAAGACATGTCATTCTAGACAGAATAACTATAAAAAATGTCTTAGGTCTCATTATTCTTTTGAGTCTTTGGGGGTTAACATCTTAAGTATTTGCAAAAAAATATTTATGACAAATATTTTGTCGAGACAGGAAAATAGGAAAATTGTTGACTATAGGTTATCTCAACAGATTCATTATGTCGAATCCTCATGTTACCTAGCATATGGTGTTAGAGGTTTGTCTCTTCAGTTTGCATTCTTTATTTAAATTGCCATGTACATTCGACATATCACAGTCAATATTTCTTTGAGCTTTTGACAGTTTCATGATGAGATTAGTTTTATTATCACAAGAGCAATAAAGTGATGCAGTTAGAAAATACTATAGTACAGGCAAAATTTACTCTGATGATCTCATTTAGATTGTCCAGCAGTAACACTAAGAATGCTTTTAACATATATTATGACTTTAATTTAAGAATATCTCCATACTAGTTCTATTAATTTATTGATCCAGCTTTCATTTCCATTAGCCAGTCAAGAGTTAAGCTTGCTGCTTTTATATGTGCTAGCCTGGCAGACGATTTGTAGAATAAATACCTAAATGCTTCTATTTTATGTATATTCAGTGGAAAAGATTCCAAACGTGTTGCTCTCAGTAAGTCTGCCCTGATTCAGAAAGACCTTCTCTCAATGTGACTTACTTTGGTGTGAGGCTTATCTATTATTATTTTTACCGTGGGGACCAGATTCCAAAACACCTGCTCTCAGTTTAAGTGGAGGGGATTTCACACACACACACACACACACACACACACACACACACACACACACACACACACACACACACACACACACAAAATTATTAAGTAGACACAACACAGAGAATGCCAATTCAGTTGCAGCCTCTCTGATTATACCCCCATGATCAAAGGCAGTCTCATTTAAGGGAGGACCCTAAATTTCTATGGGCTAGAGAAGTTCCTGGCTTCCATGCTATGTCATGAAGAGAAAGCTAATATTTTTCCTTGGCTTGGCCTAGCCTTCATCCTTTACCCCTTGGTTTTTGCATATTGGCTAACAAATCTATTTCCCCCAGTGCCTTTTTAAGCAGGGTTTACCCGATAGATATCGCAACACAGTAAATTGCAATCTCTATAATATCAAGTTAGCATTGCTGAAAGCTAAAAGCCCAAACAACAAAATCTCTGAACTTGAGGTCTTCCTTAAATTCAAGGACATTAGCATTTGTGTAATTACAGAAACTTGTTTCCATTGTAGTGATAGCACTCCCAGCATTCCATGGTACAACGCCTGTCATACATTCATATCCACCAGCAGATGTATCGAAGCATCAGTATTCATTCACAGTTCCATTGCTTCTCACCAGATTTCACATGATACAAATCTGGACCTTGTTGAAATCATAACTACACTCAATAAAGTTAAGTACCACATTATAACAAATTGTAAATATCCATGTAGGACCCCTTCTGAGCATGCAGAATACTTTAATCAGTCATAAAAGTCAGCAGTCTAAGCAAATATCTTTCTTTTGTTTGACTTCAACTATTCATACATAAACTGATAAACAGTTCCTACCAACAACAAGTGTGTCCAGAGATTTGTGGCCTTTATAAATGCCAATGCACTAAACCAAATTGTCCCCATTACTGACCAGAAGTGTTAGGGTTACCACCTGTTCCACTTTGCATGGGACAGTCCCTCTTTGGGCAGTTGTGTCCTGACAAAAAATTTGAAAATTGGCAAATGTCCTGAGATTTTAGGACAAAATTATTTCCTATATGTTATGTAATAGTTGCATAAAACAGTTATTCTGTATCTAAAATACCTAAATGTTACAAGAAACAGAATAAGCAACTAAAATACTACAAGAATAAGCTTTTATTTAGGCAAAAAAGTTAAGTTCTATCCTTTGTACTGACCGTGGGTATGTGTCGGCCTGTAAAATCTGATGTTTGTACCAAAAATGTTACACTTTGGCCATTTGAAAAGGTGGCAACCCTAAGAAGTGTTAACTGTGTTGATCTTATCCTCACTAAATTTCTCTCAATCACACTAGCCTACTTGCCGCCACCTCCATAGTCAGATCTGACCATCATGCTGTGATCTCCTCTACGGAAGCCTGTTTTGTGGTCATTGATGACTCTTATATATTGACGGATTAATCCAAGGCCAGTTATTGAGCATTTCTTTATCTTATTGATAATCACAAATGGTACAGCTCCTCAGCACATCTTCTTACTGACTCTGTTACTTAATGCTATGAATTTTATGTCCTCTTGGATAGATGCATTGAGGTATTGGTACCAGCGCAGAGTAAGCAAAGTGACAACTTTAGAACTAAACCCATATGGCAGAGCTATCATTTCAACAAACTCTGTAATAAAAAGAAAAGGCTTGTGGCCATCATTAAAAGATGTCCACATCATCACTATAAAAGAAATTTAAAACTCATAAGTAAGTCTCTCAAACTTGCCATTAGAATATATAGGGCTCACTATGAATTTAGGAATGCAGCTAATTCAAAAAAATATCCACAAGGCCTCCTTCAGCTATATTAGGAAGATTAAAAGCAACCTATAATTCTGTACTGAACTTATCTCTAGGAGTACTTCTTTCTTTCACCCCAAGGGCATTACTGATATTCTTGCAGACAAATTCTCTTCCTGCCCCCCCACACATTTCCCTTCACAATTTCCCTCTTGAAATCAATTGGAACCAAGTCCTTTTGGTGCTTTCCAAAATTAAAAACACTGCTTCCTTGGGTTCTGACAATTTCCCTGTATGCCGGCTGAGAGGTGTAAAGTGTCACTTAGCAAAACCCCTTTGTCAACTCAACTACCTGAGTCTCTCTACTAGTTATGTCCCTGAGGACTGGAGAATGGCAGTTGTGATGCCCTTGCATAACGGTGGTTCCTCTATGGCCCCTGGGAATTATGAGCCTGTTAGTCTCACTAAAATTAGCTTCAAGGCTTTGGAACTTATTATAGCTGAATTAATAAATAATAATATAGGTGACCTTATATGTCTGGATGCATATCGGTTCAGCTTTGCAAAAGTCAGATTGCACCTGCTCAACCTGGACGAGTTCTTTGAAAGGGTTACTAAGGACATGTATAAGATACATATAGTCCACTCTGCTTATCTAGATGTTGACAAGGCCTTTGACGCTATCCTCCATGCTGGGATTATCAATAGATTCTTCCAACTTGGCATTGACCCATACAGAATTTGCTGGATTGGTAAATGGCTGATTAGCAGAATGTGCACCGGTAAGGTTTGGGCTATTTTCCCAAGACATAAAAATGTCACTAGTGGTTTCCTGCAAAGCTCTGGTCTGGATCCCCTTCTCTTTGATACATATTTCAGAGACATAAAAGCTAAAATCTAGGGACTTTAGCAAATCAACTTGGCTGATATTTTCAAACTGGAGTCAGTTATCAAATCTCATTCTGCTGCTCAAATTGTTCAGTAAATGCTGAAGTAAGCAAATGTTTGACATATTAATCTTGGACTTATATCCTTAACATTTAGAAATGTAGCGCAGCTTCCTTTGGTAAATCTTTCATCAGTACTGCTTACCACTCATCTAATACTCCATTTAAATTTGACACAGTCCTCAGACACTTGCTTACACGTATTTATAACAGGCTCTCCTTTGACTACCATGTTTCTCTGGTGGTTGGAAAAACCTTCCACCTTGCACGTTATCTTTTGTGGCATCTCTTTAAGGTCTGAAGAAGTTATAGTGCCAATTTATTTATCCCCTGTTAGGCCCATCATTGAATACGGTGTACCCTTCAGCATGTACCTCACCAAGCATCTAAACCAGCTTGAGAGACCTCAATGTTTCCTCACCAATAAAAACTCAGTTCTCTGTACCTTTAATTACTCTTATAGACTAAGAGCTCTGTTGCTCTATTTAGTATCATACAGACTCCTGTAGGGGGGTGATCTTTGCTTAGCTTTACCTGCTATGAATGACACAACAGTCTTTGAACTCCTTCACCCAAATAGATCAAATGGTAAAGCACCACCCATTCTAGAGATCTAAACTTACACCATTACATTAACAAGACAAGATGGCATGACGGATACCTAATCCAACATATACCCCATTTCTGGAAAAGGCTGCCCTTACCTGTCAAGCAGAGTACTTCTTTAGCAACCTTTAAAAATTGTTTGGATTATTGAATGGTTGATTATAAATTTTCACCAGGAAGATCTGGAGAAAGTCTACCTAATGGGGTGCACTGCTAGTCTTCCAACAGTACTGGGTGATATGGTTGAACTTCTTGATGGGCTTTTTGGCCGTAAGCTTATCAATAACCTAATAAATTGGATCTAGTTTATATTATCAGATTTTTGAAATGTCAAGCCTCCTATGGTCAAGACCATATGATCGACATTTTAAAATATCGAAATACAAACTTTCACCAAATAGTGTTTTTGCAGGGGAGTAAGCACCCTACACCCAAATACTACATTGGGGAAAAGGGCAAATATCTTGATACTTACTGTATTGCAATGTCAGTACAAGCATTTTGAGTTTTTAAAACATTGATTTATTTATTTATTTATTTATTTATATTTGATGACTGGGAGTGTCCGACTGGACGTAGGTCCATTTTCAGTGGAGGCCCAGGGAGAAAAGCTCCACAGTTAAAATAAACAGACAGTAGTTACATTGGATTACATAGCGATTAACAATTTACATTACATACAACATATTTACAGATGAAGAACATAGTACATCAGTAGACAACTAGAATATTTATCTGTGAAGTACATAACAGACATTAACAAATGTTAAACTAAGAAGTTCCTGCTGTATAAGTACTAGGCTTATGAGCATCTGAGCTTGCTATAATCAAGGTAGTTAGTGGAGTGGAAAGAAAGGTAGTGGTTGGATGGGATGGGTGATATTAGAGTGGGAGTTGCAAGGGCATAGCCAGCATGTTTTTAGGTGTGCGTTTAGTAAAGTTATGAAGTGGTTGCATGATGGTACGGAGGTAATTGTGGGTGGGAGGGAGTTCCATAATTTGGCTATGGTGCAAGAGAATAGTGCTTCACCAGCAGAGTTATTGGCTTTAGTGATATGCAAGTGATTTTTGTTTCTGGATCTTAGTGGTCTGATGGTGTGATAGGGTTGGAGTAGATTCTGGAGGGATGGGACATTTAGTGGATGGTTTACTAGTTTGTGGGCGAGTGAGAGTTGACACCATTGAAGGAGGTGAGGGAGTTCAAGCCAGCCCAGTTCAGCAAGTGAGAGACAGTGGTGACTACGGTAGGATGCCCCTGTGGCAAATTTGGCAATTTTGTTGTAGCAGGTCTCTAGCTTGTTTAGATCGCATTGCCTTAGGTTGATATATATTTGAGAGGCATAAAGTAGGGTGGAGATAAGGTGGGAATTTGCTATTGAAATCTTTGCTGTTTTGGTGAGAAGATGCTTATTTCTATATAATGATCCTAGTTTTTTGTGGACTTTTTTTATGGTCATGGATATGTGAATGTCAAATTTTAGTTTATTGTCTATTTCCACTCCTAGCAATTTGGTGTGTTCAGTTGGGTATATAGTGGTGTTGTCTTTTGCTGTGATGTTAAAGTGAGAGTTGTTTTGAGTATGTTTGGTGGGTTGGAAGATCAGTAGTTTAGTTTTGTTTGGGTTGAGTATTAACTGGGCATCGGATAACCAAGTTTCAACAGAGGAAAAGGCTTCCTGTGTGAATTTTTGCAGTTTGGGTAGGGACTGGGCTGAGCAGATGATGGTCGAGTCATCTGCGTATTGTATGAGTGTGCCATGTGTGGTGGCAGAGGCTAGATTATTTGTGAAAACAGAGAAGAGTAGGGGTCCAAGCATGGATCCTTGGGGAACCCCTATGGAGACAGGTAGTTGGGGAGATATGTCATTCTGCCATACAACGGATTGTTGGCGGTCAGACAGGTAACTCTGAAACCAGTTGGTGACTGATTGTGAGAAGGATAGGTTATTGAGGACAGAGATAAGTTGTTTGTGTGGGACCATGTCAAATGCTTTAGATAGGTCTAGGAAAGTAGCAGAGGAGAGATAGCCATTGTTTTTATGCTGAAGGATAGTGTTAGTAAAGGAGAGTAAGGCAGTGGTGGTGCTATGGTTTGGTTGGAAACCATGCTGAGTATTGGAAAGGAGGTTGTTAGTAAGGAGGTAGTCTGAGACCTGAGAATGTATGCATCTCTCTAGTATTTTGGAGAGTGGAGAGAGACTAGCTAATGGGTAGTAATTGGTTAGTTCTGTTGAGGGTCCGCCTTTGTGGAGGGGAATTATATGTGATACCTTCCACAGTGTGGGAACATAACTTTCTGACAGAGATCGGTTAATCAAGATGGATACTGGGTAGGCCAGAGCATCAGCTGCGATTTGTAGGTATTCACTTGGGAGGTTGTCTTCTGCTAATCTGGTGGGTTTAAGTTTAGTTAAGAGTTTTTTTTTATGTTGGAGGTAGGTACAGGAGAAAAAGAGAAGGCAGTGGGGAGATTAGTAGTTGAAGGTGTGGGTTGGAGGGGAGGGGGGTTGTGTTGTTTAGCTAGTGATAGTATGGTTTGTGTGAAGTGTGTGTTGAATGAGGTAGCAATATTTTCTGAGGAGTGAGGGATGTTAGGAGGAGGGGTACTGACTTTACCTGGGTGGAGGATGGAGTTTATAGAGGACCAGAATTGTTTGGGGCTGTGTTCGGAGGAGTCTAGGGCAGACTGGTAGTATTGGAATTTGTCCTGTTTTATTAGCTTTTTGACTCTATTGCATAATTCTAGGAATTTCTGTCTAGTTGAGGGGGTCTTGGTTTTGCACCAGTGCTCCCAGGCTTTATCCCTGTTTTTCATTTCTGAGTTAGTGGTTTTCTGTAGCCATGGGGAGGGTTGTGCTTTGATTCTGGAAAGTCTTATGGGGGCATGGTAATTAATTATGCTCAGGAAGGTAGTATTAAAAAATTCAACTGCGTCATCAAGACTGAGGTACTTTAGAGGATGCCAGTTACATTCTTTGAGGGATGAGATGAATGTGAGTGGGTTAAAGTTTATTTTTTACGTATCTGACAGTAGATGACAGGTTTAGCTTGGCATAGGTATTTTTTCAGTAGGAATGTTGGGGAGTGATCACTGAGGCTATCTGATAAGCAGCCTGTTATATATGACTGGGGGCTCTTACTGACTAGTATCCAATCCAGGGTAGTGTGTTTGCTGGTGTTTTTATTTATCCTGGTTGGCGACTGGACTAGTTGGGTGAAGCCATGAAGGTGTACATGATGGGTTGGATTGTTGCCAGAACAGGATTGCCAGTCAATATTGAAATCACCTAAGATGATAGTTTCTTGGGAGAGATTGTGGGTAGACCAGCTGAGGAGGTTTTCTAGTGGTGGGATGTTTTGGCCAGGTGGGAAGTAGCATCCAATTATGTTGATGGTTTTGTTTTGGTTAATTTTGAGGTTGGTATATATTATTTCTTCATTGCCTATTTGTGGAGCTGATGATTTTAAGATCTGGATGTTTAGATGCTGTTTAAATATTATAGCTACACCGCCTCCTTTTTTGTTTAGCCGGTCTACTCTTAGTATGCCATAACCTGTAGGGAGTATTTGCTCACTGGTAATGTGAGGTTTTAGCCAGGTTTCTGTCAGGATGACTATATCTGGGGAGCACAAGTCTATGGTGGCATGGAGTTCATGGACTTTGTTGGATATACTTCTAATATTTAGGCTTAGTAGAAGGAAGTCATTTGGCTTTCTATTGTCTGTAATATGGGAGAAGTTGTGGTTTCTAGTCTGATTATGAGGATTGGGGTTGGAGACGGTAGGGCCAGAGTTGGGGTGGATATCTCCACTTAGGGCTAATTTTGATATGCATGAGGTTATTAGTTTTCTCAGTTTTTGAATGTGTTTGTTTATAAGGGAAACTTTATGATTGTGCTCTTTGGGTAATAGGTATGGTGGGAGGGTTAATATGTTAAGTTGTAGGGATGCTTTATGTTTGAGTAATATAGTTGGTAGCATATGTGGGGGGTGCATAGGGATGGTTCTTGAGTTGGTGGGAGGGGAGCTGAGTGAGGGTGAGACATGAGTGGTGGTGTGAGTAGTAGTACAGTGGTAGTGGTTGATCATATGGTTTTGATCATCTGAGGTTCAGAATTTAAAAGTTCGATAATATAAACTAGACCTATGAAATAATAAATATATTATAATTGTTTGTGTAATATAATCTGACTTATAAAACTGATGTTTGGTCTAAGATTGATTCATAGATTCATAGATTCATAGATTGTTACTAGGCTAATGACCCGGGGGGGGGGCATTCTTTTTTCCTGAAAGAATAATGATGCCCTGTATCCAAACAGAACATCAAGGGCCAGGCATTTACAACCTACCAATGTCCATATGGGACATCGGTGCCAGGCCTGCTGCAAATCTCCTATTGTCCATCCACTCATCTAGGTTGCGCTTGCATTGGGTAATAGACAAACTCAGCTTCACATGGATAGGAAGCTTCTTCCATAGAAAGGGGTAGTCTCTGGGACACATATCTGTCTCTCCAGCATGTTTTGTTTAAGTCACAGGCAAAATTCAGATCCTTAGAACTTGTATTTCTGGTACTCTTTGATTTACAAATATGTAGGAGATTCATAAGTGTGGGGTTTATGGATACCTTGTAAGCCAGCCATAGCCCAACCCTCACCAATCTATAGGAGTCTGACTAGCGGGAAAGGGTTTTAAGATGCACTGTATAAGGCAGGTTTGTTACATCTTGCATTCTTTTTGAAAGGAACCTCTGAGGTCGCTCTAGCTGCCTGGTCAGGTACATACCAAAGGAAGCATTGTACTTTATGACTGGTCTGATAAGGGTGGTGCACAGTGAGATAATGACCTCTTTGGACCTAGATGCTATTCCCTTACTTATAATCTGTGCAACATAAAAGGATTTCCTGACCACTGTGGTCAAATGATGGTCAAAGGTAAGGCTACTGTCTATGTGCGTACCCAGATCCCTGACCATTGGGTCAACTCTTAGGGATGTATTAACAACATGGTAATTAGCTGGGATGGTTGACTTCCCAAAGTGTACAATTATGCATTTCTTAGCACTAAGTTTAAGACCATGGCTTTGACACAATGTGATAGTCAGAGATAGACCTTCTTGAAGAATGTTAGTGACTGCAGGGGATTCAATGATAACCCCCACCTTGCAATCATCTGCAAACTTAGTCAGCCATAAACCTTCAGCATTTGCTTCTATTTCAGAGAAATGAATGTCAAAAAGAGGAGGCCAGTACCGAGCCCTGAGTGACTGGCCTCTTGGTGAAGGTGGCCTCACGTATTTTGACCTTCAGGGTCCTATCAGTGAACCAGTTGGCTATCCAGTGGGTGATAAAAGGGTTTGCATCTAAATTAGTGATGTTGTCTGTAATCCCTGAGTGGGGAATTGTATAAAAAGCCTTGGCCAGGTTGAAGTAAGCTGTGTGCACAGTTTTACCTTCATCCAATGCTTTATTGAGCCTCTCAGAAAAGTCTACCAGATTTAATAGGCAAGACTTTCCTTTAACAAAACCGAATTGTGATGGGTCCAGAGTTTGATGGTTCCTATGTCCTCATTTATCATAGGTTCATAGGTTCATAGGTTCATACTAGGCTATCCGCCCTAGGGCATTTATAAGCCTAGCCAGAGTGTGTTTGGCTTTTGGCACCCATTTTAAATTAATTTTGCTATGCCCTTTTTCGAGGTTAGTATACTGTGCCTCTGTCTAACAGTGACACAGAAGTGATACCCGGGGTAAACCTACGATCTCCCATCCACTCATCAAGATTCCTCTTGAAGAGAGTCAATGAGGGACTCTGCCTAACCTGGACTGGGATTTTATTCCAGAGTGAAGGGAGCCTCTGGGTTATGAATTTGTCCCTCCAGCATATCCTATTTATTTCAGTGCTGAAGTTCAAGTCTTTCGAGCGCATAGCTCGATGGGATTTGGATTTTCTGAGGTGCAGCATGTCCATTAATTCCGGGATGGACATGGCTTTATACATCAGGCACAGATCGCCTCTGAGCAGGTGGTATGCCACTGAGTAGAGCTGGAGTTTCTTTAACTGGGCAGCATATGGCATCTGTTTGAGCCCTTTGATCCTCTTGGTGAGGTACTTTTGGGGTCTTTCCAGTTACTGCAGGTGTCTGGTAAGGTACATCCCAAAAGGGGCATTGTACTCAATTATGTGAGGGATGAGTAAAGAGGCACGATGACCTCCCCTGATCTAGATGTGTATCCCTTCATGATTAGGTGGGCTATATAAAATGTTTTTCTAACCACTTTGGCCACGTGGTTGTCAAATGAGAGATTGCTATCAACTTGGGTCCCCAGGTCCCTAATTACTTCTTCTGTACTTAATGGATTACCACCTATGTGGTAATTTGTGGGCACTTTGTTTTTGCCAAAGGGGATGACTATACACTTTTTGGCGTTTAGCTTGAGGCCATGGCTCTGGCACCAGTTGTCTGTTTCTATGAGGCCCTTTTGGAAGATGCTTGTGTCGGCTGGAGAGTCGATTAAGGTGCCTAGTTTGCAGTCATCTGCGAACTTGGTCAGCCACAGTCCTTCCATGTTGGCCTGTACCTCCGAGAAATATATACTGAACAAGAGAGGTCCCAGGACTGAGCCTTGTGGAACGCCACTTGTAACTGGTTTGGAGTCTGACATGGCTCCAGCAATTCTAACCATGTGGGTTCTGTTCTTGAGCCAGTTTGAAACCCATCTAGTGATATAGGGGTTTATATTTAAGCTGGTGAGCTTATCTATAATGCCCGAGTGGGGTATTGTATCGAAGGCTTTTGCGAGGTCCAAGTAGGCTGTGTGGACCACCTTCCCCTCGTCAATGGCCTTGGTGACTGTTTCAAAGAAATCGACCAGGTTTAAGAGGCAGGATGTGCCCTTAAGAAAGCCGAACTGGGTAGGATCCAGTGTCTGTAGGTCCCCAATATCTTTATTTATGAGGTCCATGATGATCCTTTCCATAGCTTTGCAGACCAAGCTAGTCAGGCTTATGGGGCGATAGTTTCCAGGATCCGTTGAGGCACCACCTTTGTGGAGAGGGACCACTGTTGCTGTACGCCACTCTTTGGGTACATATCCTGTAGTAAGGCTGAGATTGAACAGTAGTTTTATGTTTGGGTTTAGCTCTTCTTGGAGTTCATGTAGGACGCAGCCTGGAACACCGTCTGGTCCCATTGATGCTGTGTTTTTTGCTTTGGAGAGGGCAGCTCTTACCTGAGCATCTGAGATGTCAGGGGAGCACTCTGCTGGGATAGATATTTGCCCTTTGGTGGGAATTTTGCGCTGAACCTGTCAGCTAGGATGTTGGCAATGTCTGTGGGTTCGTGTATTTTTGTCATTTTGGACTAATTCTGAGCATATCTGTGAATTCCCACCCAGGTTCCTAACATAACTAAAGAAAGCCTTGTGATTATCCTTAGTGTCCTGTGCAATTTTTCTCTTGAAGCTGGCCTTAGACGATTTTATGAGTGCCCTTAGTTTTTTGCTAATACTGATCAGAGATGCCTTCCCTTTTTGGGATTTTGCTCTATCATGTAGTAGCTTCCTCCTTCTATTGCATAGTTTGTTTATGGCTGGGGTCCACCAGACAGGACGTCTGCCTTTGTAGGATTGGGTCTTGGTTTTATTTGGGATTGCATGATCCATGCATTCCTGAAGGTGTTCATAGAATGCGTTTATAAAGGATTCTGTGGTCTGGGCCGTGTTTTCCACAGGCCCAGGGGCTTTGAAGGATTCCACCTCAGTTTTGAGGAGTGTGAAATTTGCTTTAGAGAAGTTTTTCACTGTGGTTTTCAGGGCAGGGGGTGGAGTCGGGATGTGAATATCCAGTGAGATTAGTTTATGGTCTGATCTTACCAGTGAGGGATACACTTCTGGTCTGGAGCATAGAGTCCCCATGTTGGTGATGATCAGGTCCAGTATGTTTTTCCCTCTTGTGGGAGTGGTAACAAGTTGTTCCATATCATTTGAGTTTATAAATTCTAGGAACCTTTGGGCTAGGGTGTTGGAGCTAGAGTAATGCTCCCAGTCTATGTTTGGGTAGTTGAAGTCACCCAATATAATGGTGTTTGGAGAGACCTTCATATTTTCCAGTGTTCTCAGGAAGGCCGAGTGGGGTTCCTGGGTTTGGGAGAGTGGTCTGTAGCAGGCTATAAACTGGAAGGCAGTTTTACCCACTGTTAGTTGCACATGGATAGTCTCTGATGCTTCATGCTGTGCCACCAACCTGGAGGTGTGGGTATCTTTGACGAATATTGATACTCCCCCTCCTTTTGTGGTTCGGTCCAAGTTTTGGTGCCTAAAGGCATGGTATGAGGTATAACTTGGTAGTGCTGGGGTGCTCTCGGAAGCCTTGAACCAGATTTCTGTTACTGCACAGATATCGATGTTCTCCATGCTAAGGAGAGTTTCAAGTGCATGCATCTTGAGGTTTAGACTTCTGGCATTGAGTAGCATTACTCTTAGTTTCTTATCCCTTGTGATACCTATGGAGGTGGGTTTGTCTTTTGAGCCTTGCCTAAAAAAGGCACTATGGGGGTAGCAAGAGCCTTTGCCAATATCCGAAAGCCCAGGGGTGACAGGTGCAAGCCGTCCCTAGCGAAGCATCGTGGCTTGTCGAGCATGTCATCCCAGGCTGACAGGCATTGGATCCCCTTTGAATGACACCAATACTTAAGCCAATTGTTGAAATTGATCATCTTGTCTTCATATTGCAATGTTCATGATGATTCTTTCCTTGGCCTTACATATGAGGATGGTAAGACTTATGGACCTGTAGTTACCCAAATCAGTGGTTGGGCCTTCTTTGTATAGGGGAATGACTGTAGCCATCTTCCATTCCTTGGGCACAAAACCTCACTGAAGGCTCCAGCTGAAACCTGATTCAAGTGGACCAGAGAGGTCATGTTTCATGCTATTTCTTAAACAACCTGGGATTTTATCGGGTCTCATCAATGCAGTGGTTTTGGCCTTGGAAAGTGCATTGATGACCTGTTCCCTAGTAATGGTTGGGGCAATTGTGGTATGCAGCTTTTCCTTTGGGCTAAAGGGGAGTGGGTGGAGAAATCTGAGTTGAACCTGTCAGCCCAAAGGTTGGCAATGGGTGATGCCATTACAGTAAGTAATTGATAATACATGCATTTTATGAATGGAGAGAGTTAACATTTATTCATTATTTTACTTTTTAATTAAAGTGAAATTGAGAATGCAAAACCTATTGCAGTATGTGAATATGTCTGTATACAAGTAATTGTAGCTATGTATGTATACATCCACTCACATTCATCATACCCCAAATCTCTGAGAAGTTCAATATAAACTAAGATGCTTTTATTTACATTTGTCATTTTATTGAAGTATTACTTGAAAGTTTTTTAATATAAATGTTGCTAATGTAATTTTAATTTGGTTAGATTTCATTATTCCATATTATTTATTTATTATTTATTTATTTATTTTACATTTGTTGACCGGGAAAGTCCGACTGGATACATGTCCATTTTCAGTGGAGGCTTGGGGAGAAAAGCTCCAAACACAACATACAGAAAAAATAATACAGGAAAAATCATAATATCAATACATGTTGCAAACAGTTTACAGACTCCGTTCAGTCAAGCAAGTTATACATTCGATCATTATTAAACTTATATAAGTATCTAAACTAACAAATATGTCACAGCTTGTATATAGTATAAAGGACTGTCTGGCACACAGTTATAGAAAGGAGCTAGTCAGGATTAGAACAAGGACATAACCAGTGTGTCTTAAAATGTTGTCTGAGACTTTTTTTGAATTGAGTTAGTGAGGATACTAGAGTAAGGTCGGCAGGAAGAGAGTTCCAAGTTTTGCCAACAGAGTTGGCAAACAGGGAGTCCCCAGCTGAGTTATTGGTTTTGAATGCTTGAACCAGCAGTCTATTTTATTTTTATTTTACATTTGGTGACCAGGAATGTCTGACTGAGCTAAAGCCCTTTTTCAGCGGTGGCCCGGGAGAAAAGCTCCAAATAGTACAGGCAATTTAACAAAACAAATAAAATAAACAGAGGCGAGGTAAAAGACACTTGCATTAGTCACAATAATTTATAAGTCTAATAACAAAAGGTGATAACAGCAAAAGCAAAGCATAGTAAGTTAAGTAAAAAGCTTAGGAAGTATATTATTAATACTATGTAAGGCTGGGTTGTAAACAGAGGGCTCGGTAAAAGTCACCATTTTCTTCCGCTGCTTTTTCATCGACTCTGCGGTGGCTTAACTGGAGAAACTAGCTGCAGTCTCTGTGCCCTTTTACATGCATCAGAAGAACATCTGATGGGAAGCAAAGACAATCAAGGGAGACTTTTTTAAGTAGAAAACAGCAGTACTGCAAAATCCTTTGCATCTGCTAACTTCCTTTCATCCCCCCAATGCTAGTCTCACTTTATGGATCAATTATATTAGAGAGGTTAATCAGATGTTTAAATTATTTTGCAGTACTGCTGCTGCTTTCTACTTGAAAATCCCCTTGATTGTCTTTGCTTCCTATCAGACGTCTAATTCTCCAACGGATTACAAACCAAAAATTGCAAGCCACGTTTGAAAACCCATACTCGTTTTACAAACCAAAAAATAAAACATCCACCAAGATAGTGTTTAACAGTCTACTACCCTTTCCAATCACTTTGTAAGGAGTCAGACAGGGTATACTGCTTTGGCGTTTTGTTTCCCGGTGCTTTCTGTTGTCAGGGCAAAGGCTGAGAAGAAGGAACACAGAACGTGTTTTTAAGTGTGGAATGGGGGAACTTGCTTAACTGACATCTTGAGACGCTGGCAGTAAATGGGGAAACCTATTATTTCAAACCTTAATTTTTTTTCATCTGAAGTGAGAAACCTTCCTAAAAACAAGAACACATTAAAGAAAACATGCGTCTGAGGTTTTCTCATACTTAATCGGTCCCAGTTGACACAAGGGAAAGCAACCACCATTCGCTTGAAAATGTGGTTGCGATAATACGCAAGTACCAGATTTTCTTATTGAAACTCATTTGTTAGCACAGGATATAAGTCGTCTGAATACTAACCAGTACACCAATCTAGATAATTCTTCTTTCAAAGAAAACAGCAGGATAACCCATTCTATGGAAGACTAATGCAATAATGTCTAAATGTATTTATTCTTATAGTGATGATAAGGAAATGGTTGTTATGGTTGGCCCTGTGTATCAAACTAGAACATCCCTGTTAGTTAATTCATATATAGTTCCATGCACTGCATTCTAGATTAGGGGTAAACTGGACAAAAATGCTTTATCATCTTATTGGAAAACATGAAAGGTAATTCACAGAGGTGATTGTAACTATATTTTACATGCATTGGAGAGAAGAATTACTAAAGAGACATTTATTTTTATTTATTTATTTACATTTGTTTATCACGATAGTCCAACTGAGTTCAAAATAATCCCTTTTCAGATGAGTCCCAGGGAGAAAAATCTACGAAAGCATAGAGAGCATGCAAAGTTACAAGAATAAAATAATAATAATGTAAGTCAAACAGATGTAATTTCACACAGCAAAGTACAGTAAAAGTAATACAAAGATATATACAAACTTACAGTAGTAGTTAAAAGCAAGTTAAACAAGAGCTCAATGGTTATCACAGTCAACAGATCAGCGAAAGTAAATCTCATTTTAGTAATGCAAGAAATAATTTAGTGTTAGCTGCCAATCTAAGATTACATGGGAGTGAGTTCCATGGTTTAGATATTCTATCCGAATACAAGGATTCATTTATTTATTTATTTTTATTTAATTATTTATTTATTTATTTACATTTGTTGACTGGGAGTGTCCGACTGGACGTAGGTCCATTTTCAATGGAGGCCCGGGGAGAAAAGCTCCACAGTTAAAATAAACAGACAGTAGTTACATTGGATTACATAGCGATTAAGAATTTGATTACCATAGCAATTAATTACAAACATATTTACAGATGAAGAACATAGTACATCAGTAGACAACTAAAATCTTTATCTGCGAAGTACATAACAGACATTAACAAATGTTACAATAAGAAGTTCCTGCTGTATAATAAGTACTAGGCTTATGAGCATCTGAGCTTGCTATAATCAAGTTAGTTAGTGGGGTGGAAAGAAAGGTAGTGGTTGTACGGGGTGGGTGATATTAGAGTGGGAGTTGCAAGGGCATAGCCAGCATGTTTTTAGGTGCGCTTTTAGTAAAGTTTTGAAGTGGGTGCATGATGGTATGGAGGTAATTGTGGGTGGGAGAGAGTTCCATAATTTGGCTATGGTGCAAGAGAATAGTGCTTCATCAGCAGAGTTATTGGCTTTAGTGATCTGCAAGTGATTTTTGTTGCTGGATCTTAGTGGTCTGGTGGTGTGATAGGGTTGGAGTAGATTCTGGTGGGATGGGGCATTTAGTGGATGGTTTACTAGTTTGTGGGCGAGTGTGAGTTGATACCATTGAAAGAGATGAAGGCGTTCAAGCCAGCCCAGTTCAACAAGTGAGAGACAGTGGTGACTACTGTAGGATGGCCCTGTGGTGAATTTGGCGATTTTGTTGTAGCAGGTCTCTAGCTTGTTTAGATTGCATTGCCTTAGGTTGGTATATATTGGAGAGGCATAAAGTAGGGTGGAGATAAGGTGAGAATTTGCTATTGAAATCTTTGCTGCTTTGGTGAGAAGTTGCTTATTTCTGTATAATGCTACTAGTTTTTTGTGGACTTTTTTATGGCCATGGATATGTGAATGTCAAATTTCAGTTTATTGTCTATTTCCACTCCTAGCAATTTGGTGTGTTCAGTTCTGTATATAGTTGTGTTGTCTTTTGCTGTGATGTTAAAGTGAGAGTTGTTTTGAGTATGTTTGGTGGGTTGGAAGATCAGTAGTTTAGTTTTGTTTGGGTTGAGTATTAATTGGGCATCGGATAACCAAGTTTCAACAGAGGAAAAGGCTTCCTGTGTGACTTTTTGCAGTTTGGGTAGGGACTGGGCTGAGCAGATGATGGTTGAGTCATCTGTGTATTGTATGAGTGTGCCATGTTTGGTGGCAGAGGCTAGACTACTGGTGAAAACAGAGAAAAGTAGGTGTCCAAGGATGGATCCTTGGGGAACCCCTATGGAGACAGGTAGTTAGGGAGATAAGTCATTCTGCCATACAACGGATTGTTGGCGGTCAGACAGGTAACTCTGAAACCAGTTGGTGAGAGAAGGATAGGTTACTGAGGACAGAAATGAGTTGTTTGTGTGGGACCATGTCAAATGCTTTAGATAGGTCTAGGAAAGTAGCATGTTAGAGCTAGCCATTGTTTTTATGCTGAAGGATAGTGTTAGTAAAGGAGAGTAAGGCAGTGGTGGTGCTATGGTTTGGTTGGAAACCATGCTGAGTATTGGAAAGGAGGTTGTTAGTAAGGAGGTAGTCTGAGACCTGAGAGTGTATGCATCTCTCTAGTATTTTGGAGAGTAGAGAGAGAATAGCTATGGGGCGGTGATTCGTTAGTTCTGTGGAGGGGCCGCCTTTGTGGAGGGGAATTGTATGTGATACTTTCCACAGTGTGGGAACGTAACTTTCTGACAGAGATCGGTTAATCAAGATGGATACTGGGTAGGCCAGAGCATCAGCTGCAATTTGTAGGTATTCACTTGGGAGGTTGTCTGCTGCTAATTTGGTGGGCTTAAGTTTAGTTTAGAATTTTTTTTATGTTGGAGTTCAAATTGTTCAATTCAGTTTGGTTTAAGTTCAATTCATCAAAATGATTACTAGACTTGTCAATGGATATATTGTTTTAAGAGATCCTAGTGGCCTATGTAGACTTTATAAGTTAACTAGATTATTTATTGATGAACATTTGTTAGCGTTGCATAGGACTCTGTGAATTATCTTGACCTGAGAGTAGGTAATGGTACTTTAGAGTTGTTATAAATTGAAGGTAATAGCCCTCAGTGTGCAGTGATCACAAATAGGAAACTATAAATCATAGAGAACCAACAAGCTTGGACTAAAAAGCATACAGGCAGTCAAGGAACTACTATATAGATATAATACTTCAATCTACTTTAGTCTAGTGCTCAGGAAATGAGCCCAGAGACCACTAAAGAAATCAATGAACTGGAAAGACACCCCTTGGAATGTCACATAACACCCAGAACACCCCTTGGAATGTCACATAACACCCAGGAACATACTAAAATGCAATCTAAGCCAGAATCCACACATCAAAAGATAAAATCTAGACATGCTTTTGTGCACAGGTACTTTTTAAAAGTAATAGAAACCTGATTGTCAGTCCAAAAACATTTTTATAAGTAAAACAAATCAGTTGATAATGCTCCATAAATGAAATGTGTGACAAGATTATATATAGTGTGCCGACACTACAAAACAATTTCTATATCACATTTTAAAGCATGCAAAATATAAATAAATATGTTAAAAGCATTAATAAAATTGGTTTAAATAAACAAGTAGTGTATAAATTAAATTTGTGAGCACAATGTGCAATGTTGAGCTAAAATTTCAATCCTCTGCATTTCAGAACTGTATTTTTAAGAGACAACATTTATACTGGGTGTTACACAAACATTTGGCTTTATAATTCAAGGACATTCACTGACTTCTGCATAAGGTTTAATACAGTGCCACTATTATATAGAATAATATACTAAAATTATTGGAAAATAAAATAATGATTAAGCCCATGAGATTTAGCATATTTATAAAGTGCACTACTTTCTAAAGCTGTTTTGATACCATAAAACTGCTTTATTATATACTATTTCAACATTCTATTACTTTTAACTATCTAAGATACTGAACACGCTTTGCAGATAGACAAGTAAGCTACATCACTAATATATTACAGTCTTAATAAAAATAGTGTGAGATGCGTGAAGTCATTTGTCTAACTCTTTTCATATTGCCTGAGTTGAGTTTCACACCTCCTGACAGCTGTAGAGTTCTTGCCTGGACAACCTTTACCTGAGCTAAAATTCTGAGAGTGCAGTTTTTCAACCTACCTGTAAACAAAATATGTAGATCTCAAAAAAAATAAAAATGATAAACAAATGTTAAAATACAAAAGCACATATTTCTTTTCACACTGATAATGTGGGGAAGAATCTAAATATAGTATGGATAGATTGCAAAAAAACAAAAAAAAACAAAACAAACCCCCCCCCCAAAAAAAAAAATTGACAGCATCCAACATTTATAGATAATGGAATACTTAAAGATATATATGTTAACACCCTACATCAATCAATTCATAATCCAGAGACTGCCCATGCTATGGAATAGACTTCCCATACATGTCAAGCGGAGAGCCTCACTGGCCCTCTTCAAGAGAAATCTTGACGAGTGGATGGGAAATAGAAAATTCACCCCGGGGATCACTCCAGTGGCTCTACTTGACAGAGGCACTGGAAACTAAGGTCGGTTGGCACGATGCCAGGAAAATCCTATGGGCTAGGCTTGTAAAGGCTCCAGGGCCATTAGCCTAATACACACCTATGAACCTATGAATTGCATTGTAGTGACTTTGAGAGAGTTGTAAACCACTTTGTAGCTAGGTTATAACAATGAGCAAATTACTATCCCAGGAATAAAAATTTAAAGAGGAGTATTCCAGTATGATACTTTATCACTGCTGCTGTTTGCCTTGCCTTTAACCCATGAAGCTGTTTACTTAAGAGATTAGGTTACAGTTACAGTTTAACTCCCAGAAATATACCCTTATTTAAAGACATCTCATCTACTTTTTGTGGATGATTTAAAATTCCGTAGTTTGTCAAATGAGGAGCTGAAAGTACAACTACAAATGGTTAAAACTTTCTCAGATTATATAAGAATAAAATTTAGTCTTCATAAATGTACAAGAGAAACATTTAAAATAGGAAGTTGCAGTACCAAGAAAATATCAATCTGGGACAGAAATGTGATATAAAGGAACTTGAGAAGGAGGCAGTTTAATTTTTTGGAAATAGATGAAGGGTGAAAGTAATAAAACATTAACAAATTAGAGCAACGCTTAGTAAACAATTCTTCAGAAAAGTAAAGCTAATATTGAAAACTGTCTTCACATTAAGTAATAAAGTCCAAGCAATAATTCAGTTTGCTTTTCCTTTTCTAGCTTTGGTGTGCTTGACTGGCCCCTAAAAGAACTAAACCAGATAGACATGAAAAGAAGAAAAGGTTCCACACTTAACAAATAAAATATAAAAAATAGTGTATAGCAAGATTATACACCCTTGCTCTGAAGCAGGTATGTGCCTCCATGAAATTGATTACATGTATAGATCTGCATACGTGGGACTGCATACATATCTGCTGCCTTCATCAACTCCAAACATAGTGAACGTTTTAAAGCCTGAGAGCAAGAAATCTCAGATGGACATCTTTTATTAGTTTAGTTTTTGGAATTAAGCTGAAATGGAAATCAAACCAGTAGACAAAAATCAAAGTCCCAAAAAACAAAATAAAGAATACAAGAAGAAGATCGAGAAGAAAAGAAAACTGGAAAGTACATAAATATACTGGCATTTATAGAGATCTTTTGGAAAAACTTCATGTTGACCAAGATTTGATGCGGGAATGGTTAAGAAGAGGTAAACTAAAACCAAACGATGAAAGGTTAATAATAGTGTTCCATTGGGAGTTGTGCAAACACTAGAATACAGAAACATGGACCACAAATCATTAAAGAAAATGGTGACATTTATATCACATGGGAGCACCCGTTACCATTAGTTCAAAAGATAGATGCAGGAAAGCCAGATACAATAGTCCATGAAAACCAGATACAATGATCCATGGAAAAAAGACAAAAGTAGCATTGATCACTCAAATAATCACACACACTGGTTATAGTGTCTTATATACAGAGAGGCACAAAGTCACAAAATACTAAGATTTGCAAGCAGAAATTACAGCAATGTGAAAGAAAGACACCAGACAGTTCCAGTAGTAGTAGGAGCAACAGAACTAATCAAAACTAATTTGCAGTCATTCGTAAATATGCTCCAAATACATATAATCCTGTACAAACTGCAGAGGGAGGTGGTTCTGAGCACATTGCAGGTACTGGGATGAACACGTTTGGCTAACATCAAAGACTGAAATAAGACTAATTTCATGAACTCTAATCACCTAAACTAACTCTGAAACATCATCTTATTGCCAGCTCTCTTGTATACCACTCCTCCCCTACAAACATAAACAATACTCAAAGAAAGGGGTCTGTATTATGTAATCGAAAAATGAATTCACTGAACTGCATCTACATAAGAAATGCAGTTAAGCAAATTTGCTCTTGTGGGGGGCTGCACCCCCCCAATTATATATATAAACTCCGGCAAATTTTCCAGTCATCACTGTTCTGCAATCTCACCATCAACAGTTCGCTGAACAGGATTTCTGATGGAGATGCAATTCGGTGAACTCAATTTTTGATAACATAATATAGACCCCCAAAGAAAGAAACTTGCCTCCTGCTACAATAAAATAGTTAAATTTGCCAGCAGTCTTCCTCATAGGACCCACCATTGTCATAGCTTAAAGTAATTAAACTGGCTTGAACTGCATAACTACCTAACATATCCACAAATGACTACAGCACACAAATTTATTCATCATCCAGACAAATGCCCTGCACTACATAACGTATTACTACCCTACTGTCCAGCTAGAGACCTCCACTCTAGTGACAAATTCTTATTACTTACAAATACGTCAAATAATGTCGCAGGGGACTCGCTCTACTCCCAGTACATTGCTAAACTCTAGAAGAGTATATTCACACAAATAAAACTCTCCAACAAATTCAGTAGTTCTAAACCACTGTTTAAACAATATTTTAACCAATCCTGGCCCTGCGCATACTTATCTCAAGGGTGAGACTTTGTGTTTACCATATGATACTCCAAATACTCTCCATAAACAGAATACCCTTAACATCTCACCAAAATGACCAAACTATTTTTTATACATAATTGCTGCCTGTACAATCCACTATATTGTATGGGGGCTTTCTCTTTAGTTACTTCCACCTTCGTAAAATCTTAGAATGTATAAATGTGACTACTGTGTATGTGTAAATGTAAATAGAAATGTAACTACTCTGTGTTTAACTGGAACTTAGTTTAATGCAATATAAGCAAATGGAGTTTTTTTCCCCAGGCCTCCGCTGAAAATGGGTATTATCTAGTCAGACTTTCACAGTAAACAAAGACAAATAAACAGATACATAATCATATTAGAAATGGGAGTCCATTTCCATCATGGGTTTAGAAGCCCAAAATACTTACAGAAATTTGACTGTGATATTAATGGTTTATCAGTTTGCAAGAGAAAGTTCGACGGCGACAGGATGTCGAAATTTGGTTGGCTGAATCTGTGTTATTGAACCTTCATTTGCGCAAGTCCTGGTTCAGTGAATGCACTGTGCATTCACACATATGTGGTCAACCTTATGACAAGAGATTGTAGTGCAGAGCAGGAAATTTGCCATTTTTCCCAATGTAGTGCGATCTTGGAGTTGAAGTATGTAATAGGCGGGGGTGAGGGTGATTAAGTCACGTGATGTGCCAGTGTCTGACTGCAGTCTATGGATGTCGAGAAAGGTCAAATTTGCTTAAGGAAGTATGTTTGCAACATTCTGACCTTTTTGATATTCCGTTTTGAACATGTGCATCGATATTAGAGGTAGGAATTTATTTTGAATGCCGACTATTAGACAGTAAATTGTTATTTTAATATGCCAGCCATTCATAAAGGTAATTTTATAAAATGTAAACGTATATTATATATACGTATATTATAATTATACAAACAAGCACTGTAAAACCATAATATAATCAAGCAACAAGGGTGACCAATGGCTGTGGTAAATCTCACATCCAAGAACCCTGTGAACACCTGGATTGTCTCATGGGACAGGCAAGTACATAATCCCCAACAGACAGAACCTTGTTATCAGCATTATGCCTGTTTGTGCACATGTTCTCTTTATTTTTCTGCAAAGCAGTTTTGTAGCTATTACTTCATTTTTTAGATATTTACATAATTATAAATGATATGCATATTTGTATATTTAATGGACCATACTCTCAACCTCTTAGAGCAAGAAATTTGACAAAAGCCATAAATAATGGGGGTCAAAGGCCCAAAAATAGGGGCACTTTTTAAATATTGTTCTTGCAAACTTAGAAAGTTGATAGAATAATATATTTTGCATTTTAAGAATTTATTGAAAAGTACAAAGTTTATGACTGAAATATATGCCATTATTTTTTTTACTTCAGTCCTGAATGTTTTGCTAATAATTTGTCAAAAAGCATAACTTTATGAGAAACAGATCAAAAACATGAGCACAAATCTGGACTTTCTGCAAAAATCTGAACAGTTGGGAGGTATATAATGGACATACTGGAAAGGCTCACCCGGACTCTGCTACAGTTTGCTGTGAGGGAAAGGTTAGTTTGCTTTTTATTTGTTGTATTTTGTATTACTTTATTGCCTTTTTCTATTTTGTATACTGTGATTTGTTTTCTTTACACTGTGTTTTCCTTGTATTCTGCTTTTACCTGCATATTAAAACTTGAAAAGAGACCACAGCTCTGTCTCTTGAGAGTCAGACAGAACCCCCCCACCCGGTTACTGTTTTTAAACACCACTGTATTTCTAGTTGCCTGCCCCTTATGTTAATTTGACCATATATCTCATTTCCTCTCTGCTTTCACTGGCTGGCGTGAGTAAACACAAAATCATCATTTTGTGAAATCACTCCCCTTCGACTATTTACATTTATTGGCCATCCCATTGTATGCCATAGTACCAGAATACAAAAGTGCCCACCTCCTTTCAATCTATTTTGTTGTTTTAAAAATAGTGAGTCTCCACTAAAACTTAACTTTTTAGACCGGTAAAACTTAAGTTACCTACTTCCACATCTAACTTATCTAGTGCACACTGCAGTGTTTAGGATAAACCATTTTTTTCATCTTACCTTTAAGCATCTATTGCAAGACCATCAGTTATTGTAGAGCCCACATACTGCCTTTCAGTATTCATAGGTTCATACTAGGCTATCTGCCCTGGGGCAATTATAAGCCTAGCCCGATTCTGTATGGCTTACACCACCCCTTGATTTGAGTATACTGTGCCCTTTTTAAGGTTTAGTTTACTGTGCCTCTGTCTAATAGTGACACGGCAGTAATCCCTGGGACAAACCTACGATCCCCCATCCACCTATCGAGATTCTTCTTGAAGAGATTCAGTGAGGTGCTCTGCCTCACATGAACTGGAATTCTATTCCAGAGGGAAGGGAGCCTCTGGGTTATGAACCTGTCCCTCCAGCAAGTTCTATTTATTTCTGTGCTCATCTTGAGATTAGTGCTTCTGTTTTCTCCTAGTGAAAGAAGGAGTGCAGTTACATTATTTCCTGGAGACTGCGGATCACCAGAAAGCGTAATAACTGCTTTATAGGTGACAGCTTCGAATCTGTGCTTATATTCTGATCTTGATGACAGTAGGAGCAGAGTGCATTGACTCCTGACTCTTTCTGTTTGGAGAGTGAGTGTCTGTGATTAACATACCAGACTGGTCTGGGTGCTGTTCGAGGCATCTACCAGAAAAAGGCTACAAGCCTGCAGACCCTTGCATCATCTGGGACAAGACTGTAGATCATCAAACATGCTGTGGCCTGCTTCTCTTCTTTGGATTGGTGCTAACATTTTGCTTCTGGTGAGAGAAGAAGCAAAGGAGTATTGTATTCCAACAGAGTGAAGCTGTGCTGAGACCAGCATTAGTAGTAGCCAATCAGTAGCCATTCATATGACTCCCCTCTTTTCATCATTCTTGACAAGCTAATTCTTTATTTTTAGTAAGTACTGCTTGATTTCTTTTTAACTTCAGAATATCTGCCTAAATACTTCATCCTTAAATGTTCAGGGTCTGCGTATTAGTTTCCCCTCAAGTGTTTGGCAGTGCTCTGTACAGACTCAGACACCTTGAGTGATATATTTCCTGTAAAAGGAATATATAAGGAAACAACTCCAGTACTTAGTAATACTGACCATCCCTCTTGGCATGTCTAAATGTCACTTCCCTGTGCTTTCTCCTATTAACCTGGTGAACTTGGGCATTCTGAGGCAGTGTAGCAACTGCCTCATGTACACAGACAACCCGCTCCTCTTACTTCCCAATACTCAGACTTGTGATAGATGCACTTATATATCCAAACTGGAAGCCATGCACTCTCACACCAAGATCGGAATAGCTGGTCAAGAGGAGAAGGTCAACACCTGCACCACACCACATGCAAAACATAGCCCTCCAGAACACCCACCATCACAACTCTCACATAAAAACACACACCCACCTTCACAGAGGGTCTCAATAGAAATCTACTCAAACAACAGAGACCTCCAAGGCAGAAATGCACTCGACCATCACAACACAGCACAAACCACAAGACACATTGCTCACCTACACAGTGTGCCCCTCAACCTAAGCCCCTAAGGCAAAACAGCTTGCCCAATTCACTAATCATAGGTGACTCGATAGTGAGGCACACTGATGTCCCACTCACTAGGTTGAATAAAGAGAAGGTAACAGTCAGCTGTCTATCAGATGCCAGAATTCAACACATAACACATGCACTCAGGTCACTCCATAACAAGTACAAGTGTGACTCTGTCACTGTCCATGTGGGTGTGAATGACCTGAGATGCACCTCCCTGGACTACATGAAAAGAGACATGGAGGAGCTCTCGGATTATGTGGCCCAGGCAGGTATGACCCTAGCCCTGAGCAGCATCCTACCATCACCCAGAAGGATACAGCAGTACAAGCAGAAAATGTTTGACTTCAACAATTGGCTAAGTTTTTAGTGTTATTCCAGTATCTATCTGCTTGGGATGACATGACTGACAGACCTCAATGCTTTGCCAGAGATGGCCTGCATCTGTCACCCCTGGGTTTCCGTATAATGGCTAAGGCTCTAGCCACCCCTATAGTGCCTTTTTTAGGTGATGTTCCAAAGACCAAATTACCACTGTAACAGCTATAAATAAATGCAATCTGAGGGTCATGCTGCTCAATGCTAAAAGTCTAAATCTCAAGATGCACTTGCTGGAAGCACTCCTCAAAATGGAGAACATCAACATTTGTGCTGTAACCGAGACCTAGTTTAAAGCAGCAGAAAGCACTCCTGCACTACCAGGCTATAACTCATTCCACACCTTTCAGCCCCAGAACATGGACTGAAGTGCCAAAGGCGGTGGTATCTCCATATTCATAAAGTATATGCACACCTCTAGACTAGTAGCCCAGCATAATGCATCTGAGATACTTAAAGTACAACTAACATTGAGTAAGACAGCAATTCAGGTCATAGCCTGCTATAGGTCCCCAACCATGTCCCAAGACTTTCACTCCACATTCCTAAGCACCCTGGAAACTATTAGGGTCCAACTCAACACTCTCATATTAGATGACTTCAACTATCTCTCCCATCAACTGGGAAAACTACTCATGCACCAATACACTGGCCCAACGCTTACTGGAATTCATCAGTTCCAATGCCCTGGACCAGCTCATTCTTACCCCCACTAGAGGGAGCAACATCCATGACCTGGTTATTGCTAACATGGGCAACTGTTGCTCTACACCAATAGTCAATTCCTCCGTGCTTAGATCCAACCACAAACAAGTCACCATGGAAATCCACATCTCACCCACATCTCCCGCAAAGGTAACCACCATGAAAAACTTCTCCAAAGCTGACTTTGGGCTCCTAAAAACAGAGGTGGCTAACTTCATGGCACCCATGTCAATGGAAAATAGACACATGACTGCCGAATCATACATCAATGCACTGTATGAACACATACATAAATGCAGGGAACTAGCCATAACCAACAGAACCAAGATGCTCTCCTCCAAAAAAAGGAAGCCAATGTCCCCTGCCATTAATAAACTGTACAACAGAAGGAAGAAACTGTTGCAGAAAAAGGTGAAGTTCCAGGACTGGAAAAACTCCCTTATTAGCCTCAACAAAAAGTTGAGATCCCTCACCAAAACCTCTTAAGCCAGCTATGAAGGCAGAATTGCAGCAGACACTAAAAACAACCACAAAGCCTTCTATAGTTATATCAAGAATCTCCGTTGCAATGCCAAGGTTTACTTTGAGTTACTGCACAATGGTACCTCCTATACTGAGCCAACATATATTGCCAACATACTGGCTGACAGATTCAGTGTCAACTTTACCCGTCCCCCCTAAAGGATCAACGGCAATACCGGAGGAATGCCAGGCACCCAGCATTACTGCAGCACAGGTTAAAGCTGCATTGTCCAAGGCCAAGAATACAGCTTTCATGGATGTATTCTACATGAACTAAAAAGTGAGCTAGCACCACATCTGTGTGCCCTGTTCAGTCACAGCCTCACCTCAAGCTTTGTCTCTACTGAATGGTGCACTGCTACAGTCATCCCTCTACATAAAGTGGGAGCGACTACAGACCCTGGGAAGTATCGCCCCATTAGCCTGATGAGTCTGATATGTAAGGCTATGGAGCGCATCATCATGGAACTAATAAACAAAGATATAGGGAATCTCCAAACTCTAGATCCCATGCAATTTGGCTTTCTGAAAGGTAGATCATGCCTGCTCAACTTGGTTGACGTCTTTGAGTCAGTCACCAGAGCGTGGATGAGGGCAAGGCAGTTCATACAGCCTACCTTGATCTGGCCAAGGCCTTTGATACCATTCCCACTCAGGAATTATTGATAAACTTATCAAACTAGGCATCAACCCCTATATCACTAGATGGGTTGCAAATTGGTTGATAGACAGAACCCACAGTGTGAAGGTAGCGGACTCCAAGTCAGAATGTCGACCAGTCATGAGTGGAGTACCACAGGGATTGGTCCTGGGTCCTCTCCTGTGTGGCATCTACTTCTCAGAAGTCCAGGCCAACACGGGATGACTCTGGCTGATCAAGTTCGCAGATGACTGCAAGTTGGGAGCCATTATTAGCTCCCTAAGTGATGTAGACATCCTACAGAAATGCCTCACTGAGACCAATGACTGGTGTTGAAACCATGGCCTTAAGCTTAATGCCAAAGAATGCATCATCATCCCCTTTGGGAAAAACTCCCACTAATTACCACATCGATGGGAGCCCACTGAATACTGAAGGCGTTATAAGAGATCTGGGGACACAGATTGACAGCAACCTCTCCTTTGACCACCACATTGCCACTGTGGTCAGAAAGTCCTTCTATGTGGCACATCTCATTACCAAGGGTTTTGCATCCAGGAAAAAAGAAGTCATCATCTCTCTTTACTCTGGCAAAGTGGTGTAGTGGTAGCATTGTCACCTTACAGCAAGAAGTTCTCCGGTTTGATTCTCGGCTGGTGTGCCTTCTGTGTGGAGTCTGCATGTCTTCTCTGCATTCGTGTGGGTTTCTCCTGGGTGCTCTGTTTTCTTCCCATGTTACAAAGACATGCATTTGGAGCATTTCTCCCTGGGCCTCCACTGAAAATTGGCTTTGTTCCAAGTCGGACTTTCCTGGTTAACAAATGTTAAATAAATAAATAAATAAATACTCTTCCCTCATTAGGCCAATCATTGAGTATAATGCCCCATTTGACATGTACTTCAGTAGAGACATGCAACAGCTGGTAAGGCCACAGAAGTACCTCACAAAGAGGATCCTAGGCCTTAAACACATGTTTTACATGGACAGACTCAAAATACTCCAGCTATTCTCTGTCTCATATCGTCTACTAACAGGTGATCTCTGCTTGACTTACAAAGCCATATCTGACCCAGCTCTGTTAGAAATGCTACATCTAAAGAAATCCCAATCCATCCGCACCACACACTCCAGAGATCTCAACCTCATTACCACAATCAGCAGAATATGCTGGAGGGACAGGTTCATAAGCTAGAGAAATACATGTCAAGCAGAGCACCTCACTGGCCGTCTTCAAGAGAAATCTTGATGAGTGGATGGGAAATAGAAAGTTCACCCCGGGGATCACTCCAGTGGCTCTACTTGATAGAGGCACTGGGAACTAAGGTCGGGTGGCAAGATGCCAGGGTAATCCTAAGGGCTAGGCTTGTAAAGGCTCCAGGGCCATTAGCCTAGAACAATCCTATGAACCTATGAACAAATAAATGCAATATCTGCAAAGCAGTGATAGTTAAACACTAATGATCAGTGCAAATTTTTTTTCAGCATTATGTGAGCTTCTATTTGATACCATAGAATACCATAGTAACATCCCTCTGGTTCAAGTTATTAATTTAATTATTAACATATGACAAATATTCATAATTTTTTTTCTGGGAAATAACCCACTTTCTCTAGTACAGAGTATCTCAATTGCCTGAAAAGCCATTCCTGACCTCTGTGGTGACTGTGCCTTGCTCTACAATGAGTCTAGGTAAATGATTCTAGATATATTTACATAAATATGATATTTATGCAAATATGCATATTGCATTACTTAACACATGTAAATATTTGCAGATAAGTAGCAGGCAGACAACATGTATCAATAACAAGTTTTACAGCATTATGAAATATTTCATTTGTTATCATATAGTACCATATAAACACATTCTTATTCAAATCACTAATATAATTATTAACATATGGCATATATTCATAATATTTCTGGAAAATAATCACTATATTTATTTCTGGTACCATGTACCCCATTTGTATAAGGAGACACTCCTGATCTCGGTGGTTAATGGGAATGTGAAATCCTGTCCTGTTCTGCAATATGTCCAAGTGGATAATGCCTATTTATAAAAAATAAAATGTTTATGGATATACACATAGTTTATTACTAGCAAGTAAAGACAGATAGAAGGCATCAGTGCTACCTTTAGCAGCATTATATAAGCTTTCTTTAACATCACACTGTATACTCTGTATTCTCTCTGGGTCAAGTTAACAACATAGATATAAAGTGACGATATTCATAATTTGGCACAAAAATAAATGAACCAAAATTAGGAGATGATAGGGTGAACTTCCTGAACACAAAACCAAACAAGGTTCACTCTGGGGACCAAATCAGAGTATGAGACCCTGTAGCGTACACAATGTCAAAAATAATCCAAAGAAACTGCTGAGCTTAGAAGGTTGATTTAATAACGCTTGTGACCAACAAAATGCGTTTTCGAATATCTTCATCAGATAACAAACACAAAATCAATTACATACATCACAAGAACCACCCATCTTTTATACCCTACATAAATTGAATGATAGAATCCTGTTAATTATCAATCAAATAATTTAAACAATCTGTAAAACTTGCCCTGATTAAAAAAATATATTTCCATAGCTCTTCAAAATGTTCTGTACAATATGTAAGGATATGTTGGTAGTTTTATTGTTAAGCTAAATATTTCATGTTAAAAAATATATTTTATTATAAACATATTAAAAAACATTACAAAAATATAATGTTATAAAATGTGTATATACAAAGAAATATAATAAATTCTGTGAACTTGTAATCAAAATACTGCCATCAAGTGGACAAAATAAGGATTAAAATTTATAATTTGGCAGCCCTTAGTTTAAGAACTGGGGTTATTGAGAGCATTTCATTTAAGCCTGGCTCCTTAGTAGCTTCCAGGATAATTTGCCAATATAACTCTCTGTATTCAAGTTTTGTTTCCCACATGCCACCCCTGATTTCTTTTGGAACAATTTCTAATACAAAGAATCGGAAGACTGATTCCTTACAAACCTGAGAATGCCTATACAAAGCATTGTTCATTTTATTTTTCTTCATTTCATAGTAATGTTCATATATTCTCGATTTAAGTTTTCTTTCAGTTTTTCCCACATAAAACGAAAAACAGGAGTGGCATGTGGCGAGATAAACTACCCCTGTGGTATTGCAATTGGCAAATTTGGATGATGTTATAGTTTTGTTTCTACTCGGAATAAAAATATTAACTCCAGTGTGAATGTATTGGCATTGGGAACATGATCCACATTTGTATGTTCCTGTTCTGTGTGACTCACTATCACACCCCTTGCTGCCCCAAATTCAAAGATATTTTTTAGATTCATGTCTCTTCTGTATATAAAATTCAAAGGTTGATTTTTTATAAGTTCAAGGTCAGTAAAATTTCTAAACTTTTCCCACTCTTTGGTAATAATGTTTTTTAATAATACTGTATCACCTGTGTAGTCCATTATATATGCTTTAGAAAAATTCTTGGTTTCACTTGGGGGTGTATTAATATGTGGAAAATCTTGTCCCAATATAGGGGCAAATCTCTCCTTTCTGCCCTCTATTACCACATTGTAAATTTCTTTTATTAAATAATTGGGGTATCCCCTGTCCTTGAACATGTTCATGACAAATTGACTGTCAGAATAAAATCACTTTCATCAGAAGTCATCCTGCTTGTCCTTATGAGTTGTCCCTTTAGTATGTTCCTTTTCTGACTGAAGGGATGCCCACTAGAAAAATGCAGGTATGAATTTGAAAAAGTAGGTTTTCTATAAACTTTAGAAACAAAATGGTCATTGCTTTTTGTTAATAAAACATCTAAATAAATGCATTCATCCATATTAATTGTATATGTAAAATCTAAAAAATTGGTAGTACTTTTAATATATTGTAAAAATTCATAAAATCTGTCAATAGTATCCGTCCAAAAAATCACTATATCATCTAAAAAGCGCTTGTATAACACCCAACAGTTCGCAAATTCACATTCATTAATAAATAAAATTTCCCACCATGATAAAATAATATTTGCATATGTGGGGGAACACTTAGCCCCCATAGCCACTCCTTTTTCTTGTCTGAAAAATTCACCCTGATAAAACATGAAATTATTCTTTAAAACTATTTCCATTAAAATAAGACATGTTTTAAAAATGTCTGGCGTTATGCATCTGTGGTATATCATGCTTTCCTCTAGCCATAATAATCCGACATCATGGGGTATGGATCCAAACAGATCAACAATATCCAAAGTAATAAAAATTATTTGGTTGCAAAACATTTGTTTTTTAACTTGTCTTAAAAAATCCCATGAATCTTTCAAGGTATTTACTCCACAGTATGATAAATCTTTTAATTTTGTGTCAATAAATTTTGCTAAAGGAGTGGTAATAGAACCTTCTGAGGCAACAATTAATCTTAAGGGTGGATCATCCTGGTTCTTATGTACCTTTGGGATACCAAATACAGATGGAACTCTTGGATTCTGAGTGGAAAGAAAGTGATAGGTATCCAAATCAATGGTACCCTCGAGTAATAAATCATTAAGGATCACATTAATCTTAGCTTTGGAGATGTTAACCTCATTGATGGAAGCTTTAGTATAATTATAAGTGTTGTACAGACTTTCCTTCATCCTAGATTCATATGAAATGGCATCCATTAAAACTACACCTCCCCCTTTGTCAGGTTGCATAATTCTTAGGTTCTTATTTCTCTTCAAACTGTCTAGTAAAATAAGTTGTTCTTTAGTTAAATTAGAAAAAACATGGTGGGACCTCACTGAATTCCTTATTTCACTTTCCATAGCTTTCTCAAAATTTCTTAACTGGGGGTGTAGTGGGGGGTTGAAAACACTTTTCTTTTTTAGTTCTGTTTGAATGGTACTATTAACATTCACCTTGCCATCAAATATTAGACTTAAATTTTGTTTCCTTAAAAACAATTTTAGGTCAACTATAGCTCTAGGTATGCTGACCTTTCTAATAGGAATAAACTTAAAACCTTTTATAAACAATTCAAAAAATTCTTTGGTAACTTCAACAGAACTATAATTAAAAATTTTATATTGGTTCAGCTCAAAAATATGTCCATCTTGTTTAATTACATCCACCCCCCCATTTAGTTCCTGTAGTTCCCCCTGTGTGAATACAGTGGGTATTGATAGCGTACCACTGTCCTGTTCCATAATCGATCCGACCTCCTCAGAGGGGGAATATATTCTAAAGGGATGTCACTAGTACTATCAACTTCGTTAGGGTTGTTAAAATCACCATCATTTTCTACCCCAACATTGTCATTGTCTGAAATAACACCCTCGTCTTCCCTTCTGTAGGTGTTATATAATTTAGGTTTAGGATATGCTGTCCCTGTACTATAAGCTTTAATATCCCTCTCAAGTTTGAGGGCTTTTCTTTTCATGTTAATGACACATTCTTTTTCTATATTGGTAAAAATACTATTGTACACAATTTTCTCTGATTGAACTGAAAACATTAGGTCGCTAGTAATGTTAGAATTAACTTTATTAATTTTAGTGATAAGATGAGATCTTATCCTATCGTTTTCTGCTATAATGGCTCTGACAATGTCCAGGCCACATTTGTCAAAGATGTTAATGAGCTCTTTGTGAAAAGTAGAACCCTCTTCCACCCTATTTGGGTATTTGACAATACGTAAACCTTTGGGGACTATTCCCCTGTCAATACATTTTTTTAAATAAACATTGTCACAGCCTAACCTTTCAAATTTATCTAAATAGAAATATAGTAAGTCCAGACTATCCTTATAACAAGGATTTTCTGCTTTGTTCTCCTCTGAATGTATGTCCGGTGAATGCATAACAAATTCCTTTTCTAAAAATGATTTTAGATCAACTGCTGTAGTACATATGGGAAAGTCACCTTGTATGCGTGGTGAGCGCCGCTCACGCTGTCCTTTCGGTTCATTGTGAAGCTGCGATCGTCCCTGTGTAGGTACTTCATTGGTATTAGATCCAGTTCTTAATAATAAGGGGAATTCGTCGAAATCGTTGATACTGGGTGGCAAAACAGGTCGTACTGCTGTCTCAGCGTTGTAACGTTCCTTTGAAACAGGAAGTGCTCTATCCATTTGAACTCTGGAGGGAGGGACTTCCCTCAAATGGTTTGATTGACAATTCGGTGAATGTAAAGGTTGTGTAGCTAACGCTACTATAGAAGAACAAACCGGAGTTAACAATTCTATCAGTTGGGAAAGTTGTCCGATTACTTTCCTCAGTTCTCCTTTTTCATTGAGAACTGATTCGTTTTGGGTCTCTGCTCCTGGTGCCTCCGCCATCTCCGAAACTTTACTGTAACCAAAATTAGGAGATGATAGGGTGAACTTCCTGAACACAAAACCAAACAAGGTTCACTCTGGGGACCAAATCAGAGTATGAGGGAACACTTAGCCCCCATAGCCACTCCTTTTTCTGTTACTGTTTGAAGTTACCAAAGAATTTTTTGAATTGTTTATAAAAGGTTTTAAGTTTATTCCTATTAGAAAGGTCAGCATACCTAGAGCTATAGTTGACCTAAAATTGTTTTTAAGGAAACAAAATTTAAGTCTAATATTTGATGGCAAGGTGAATGTTAATAGTACCATTCAAACAGAACTAAAAAAGAAAAGTGTTTTCAACCCCCCACTACACCCCAGTTAAGAAATTTTGAGAAAGCTATGGAAAGTGAAATAAGGAATTCAGTGAGGTCCCACCATGTTTTTTCTAATTTAACTAAAGAACAACTTATTTTACTAGACAGTTTGAAGAGAAATAAGAACCTAAGAATTATGCAACCTGACAAAGGGGGAGGTGTAGTTTTAATGGATGCCATTTCATATGAATCTAGGATGAAGGAAAGTCTGTACAACACTTATAATTATACTAAAGCTTCCATCAATGAGGTTAACATCTCCAAAGCTAAGATTAATGTGATCCTTAATGATTTATTACTCGAGGGTACCATTGATTTGGATACCTATCACTTTCTTTCCACTCAGAATCCAAGAGTTCCATCTGTATTTGGTATCCCAAAGGTACATAAGAACCAGGATGATCCACCCTTAAGATTAATTGTTGCCTCAGAAGGTTCTATTACCACTCCTTTAGCAAAATTTATTGACACAAAATTAAAAGATTTATCATACTGTGGAGTAAATACCTTGAAAGATTCATGGGATTTTTAAGACAAGTTAAAAAACAAATGTTTTGCAACCAAATAATTTTTATTACTTTGGATATTGTTGATCTGTTTGGATCCATACCCCATGATGTCGGATTATTATGGCTAGAGGAAAGCATGATATACCACAGATGCATAACGCCAGACATTTTTAAAACATGTCTTATTTTAATGGAAATAGTTTTAAAGAATAATTTCATGTTTTATCAGGGTGAATTTTTCAGACAAGAAAAAGGAGTGGCTATGGGGGCTAAGTGTTCCCCCACATATGCAAATATTATTTTATCGTGGTGGGAAATTTTATTTATTAATGAATGTGAATTTGCGAACTGTTGGGTGTTATACAAGCGCTTTTTAGATGATATAGTGATTTTTTGGACGGATACTATTGACAGATTTTATGAATTTTTACAATATATTAAAAGTACTACCAATTTTTTAGATTTTACATATACAATTAATATGGATGAATGCATTTATTTAGATGTTTTATTAACAAAAAGCAATGACCATTTTGTTTCTAAAGTTTATAGAAAACCTACTTTTTCAAATTCATACCTGCATTTTTCTAGTGGGCATCCCTTCAGTCAGAAAAGGAACATACTAAAGGGACAACTCATAAGGACAAGCAGGATGACTTCTGATGAAAGTGATTTTTATT